>NC_036840.1:7601780-7646970 GCF_002910315.2 Salvelinus sp. IW2-2015 | reverse complement strand
TTTCCTTGCCTCTAAGTAGTGATGGCTACCGTGACGATGGTGCTAAGTCTGGTTAGTGCATGTTGTTGAGTTCACTGTGTGAACGTCTGTGTTTGTAGCATGATCGCTGGTTTTCAGCTGTGTGTTGGTAGCTAGCTGTTGTGTGTCAGTGTTGTGGTAAAGTGGTGTTTATTCGTTTTAATTGTATAGTGTTCTGGTTGTGGTGTCAACAATAGGTACCAAATGAAGATAACTCTGGTAGTGTTGTGATGTAGCTTGTGTGTGGTTTGTTCAGTCGTTGTGTGTGTGCCAATAACAGAACATCGATTACAAAGACACTGCATTCTACGCGCACATGACAATCAACACCGGGGGATTGGCAGTCCTCACGCTCGCTCTGTTACAATACACAAGAAAACAGAGCAGCAGTCACAGAACCAACTGTTCACTCACCTGTGTGGTGGTAGCTCTGTAAGGACACTCTCCAAGCTGGACGATACGCAAGGCAGTAGCGTGTGCAACACGTTACAAGAAGGGATATAAGCACACACAAAATAGTTACACGGCGATCACCGGGAATGACGTGTGTGTTACGTAAGGTGGTCATCTTTTTATCTACACTCAACTTTGAACAGGGTCAGGTTCTGAGATAATGTTGAAGCTCTGGTTGATTCCAGCCCATAGTGTTTTGTTGCAACTCGTTTTGTTTACCCAACAAATAAACGGACCATACTTTTTGTGCCCCAAAACGTAATACCGCTGAAGGACATCCAAGCCTAGGCCAATTTAGACCCCAAACAATGGTTCAAACCTTGTGTTCAATTTCCACCGTTTACAACTGTTCACCACTCTGTTTACACTGTCACCACTCTGTTACACTGTTCACCACTCTGTTAACAACTGTTACACACTGTTACATACTGTTCACCACTACTGTTACACTGTTCACGACTCTGTTAACACTGTTCACACTCTGTTTCACTGTTCACCGACTTCTGTTACACTGTTCACCAACTCTGTTACACTGTTCAACCACTCTGTTACACCTGTTCACCACTCTGTTACACTGTTCACCACATCCTGTTACATACTGTTCACCCACTCTGTTACACTTTTTCACCACCCTGCTACACTGTTTACACTCTGTTACACTGTCCACAACTCTGTTACACTGTTCACCACTCTGTTACAACTGTTAACCACACTGTTACACTGTTCACCACTCTGTTTACACTGTTCACCACTCTGTTACACTGTTCACCACTCTGTTACACAACTGTTCACAACACTCTGTTCACACTGTTCACCCACTCTGTTACACTGTTTACCACTCTTACACTGTTCACACCCTGTTACACTGTTCACCACTCTGTTACACTGTTCACCACTCTGTTACAACTGTTCACCACTCTGTTACACTGTTCCACTCCTGTTACAACTGTCACCACTCTGTTCAACTGTTACCACACTGTTACAAACTTTCACCACTCTGTTACACTGTTCACCACTCTGTTACACTGTTCACCACTCTGTTACACTGTTCACCACTCTGTTACACTGTTCACACACACTGTTACATGATTTACAACTCTGTTACACTGTTCACCACTCTGTTACACTGTTCACCACTCTACCTGTTCCCACTCTGTTACACTGTTCACCACTCTGTTACATTGTTCACCACTCTGTTACACACTGTTCACACTCTGTTACACTGTTCACCACTCTGTTACATTGTTCACCACTCTGTTACACTGTTCACACACTGTTAACTGTTCACTACATTTACAACTGTTTCACACACTCTGTTACACTGTTCACCACTCTGTTACACTGTTCACCTACTCTGTTACACTGTCACCACTCTGTTACACAACCTGTTCCATCACACTCTGTTACAACTGTTCACCACTCTGTTACACTGTTCACCACTCTGTTAACAACTGTTCACCACTCTGTTACACTGTTCACCACTCTGTTACACTGTTCACCACACCTGTTACACTGTTCACCACTCTGTTACACTGTTCAACACTCTGTTACACTGTTCACCACTTCTGTTACTGTACTACTGGTTCACTCACTACCTGTTACATGATTACACCTGTTACACTGTTCACCTCTGTATCACTGTTCACCACTCTGTTACACTGTTCACCACTTTCTGTTCACACTGTTCACAACACTCTGTTACATTGTTCACCACTCTGTTACACACTGTATCAACCACCTCTGTTACACTGTTCACCACTCTGTTACATGGTTCACCCACTCTGTTACACTGTTCACCACACTGTTACCTGCTTCACTGAACATTTAACACTGTTCACCACATCTGTTACACTTGTTCACACTCTGTTACATTGTTCACCCTCTGTTACACTGTTCACACGTCAGCTCCTGTTTACACCTGTTCACCACTCTGTTACAATGTTCAACTCATCTGTTACACTGTTCATCACTCTGTTACACTGTTACCACACTTCTGTTATCAACCTGTTCACCACTCTGTTACAGACAACACTGTTCACCACTCTGTTACACTGTTCACCACTCTGTTACACACTGTCACCACTCTTGTTACACTGTTCCCACACTGTTCATTGTTCACCCACACTGTTACACTTTCACATCACTCTGTTACATACACTGTTCACCACTCTTACACATGTCACACACACTTTACACTGTTCACCCACACTGTTACACACTGTTACACTCACCACACTGTTTAGCAGACTGTTCACTCATTTACATGTTCACACCTGTTACACAACTGTTCACAGACACTGTTACACATAACTGTTTCACCCCACTCTGTTACACGGTTCGCCACTCTGTTACACGTTCACCACACTTTACACTGTTCACACTTCTGTTACACTGTTTCACTACATGTACACTGCTCACCACACTATTACACTGTTCACTACATTTACACTGTTCACTACAACTGTTCAAATACACTGTTCACCACACTGTTACACTGTTAATTTAAACTGTTCACTCCACTGTTACAACACTGTTCACACACTCTGTTACACTACTTGTCATCACCACTCTGTTACACTGTTCACCACTCTGTTACCACTCTGTTACACGTCACTCTGTTACATTGTTCACAACACTCCTGTTACACATACACTGTTCACCACTGTGTTACACTGTTTCACCACTCTGTTACACTGTTTCACACTCTGTTACATTGTTCACTCACTCTGTTACACTGTCACCACTACTGTTACACCTGTTTCACCAGCACTGTTACACAATGTTCACTCACTCCTGTTACACTTTTCACCACACTGTTACACTGTTCACCACTCTGTTCACTGTTCACCACATCTGTTACACTGTTCACCACTCTGTTACATCTGTTCACCGACTCTGTTAACACTGTTCACCACTCTGTTACACTGTTCACCATCTCTTTACCTGTTCACCACTCTGTTAGCACACTGTTCACCACTTTCCTGTTCAACTGGTTCACCACTCTGTACAACTGTTCACCACACTGTTACACTGTTCACCACTCTGTTCAACTGTTCACACACTGTTACACTGTTAACACACACTAACACTGTAACACTGTTAACCACACTGTAACACTGTTCACTACATTAACACTGTATTGAGGGAGAGATTAGAGATGTACCGTTCGACAGAGGTTGATAACCGTACACGACTCCTTCCCATCTCCTGTGTAGCCGTGGCTGCACACACACGACGTCTGGATGGGAAACATGAAATAAGTCAGTTCACTGTTTTACAACAGATTGATGGACACCGAACACACACGACGGACCGACCAACCACCAACTTACTTTGTTAGGTCCGGTGTGAATACAGCCTGCATTCACATGGCAGCCTCCTTTACCGTCCAGGCAGGGGTTGATCTCTGAGGGAAAATAACACAATGTTTCATTGTTTGGTTCTAAATTGGCAGCTTTCTCAGCGGTAGCCCAGCCGTAGGTAACAAAACAAACACAGCTGAAATCAACATTATCTCAGAACCTGACCTGTCAAAGTGTGTAGATAAAAGATGCACACTTACGTACACACACCATCCCATCGCGTGGTTATCCCGTGTTGCACACGCACTGCCTGCGTCCAGGGAGAGTCCTCTTACACACAGCGTGAGGACTGCATCCCCCGTTATTGTCTTTGCAGGCGTCTTTCGCTGCACACACACACACACACACACACACACACACACCACACACACAACACACACACACACACACACACACACACACACACACACACACACCACCACACACACACACACACACCCACACAACACACACACACACACACACACACACAGACAGACACAGACACAGACACAGACACAGACACAGACACACAACACACACACACACACACACACACACACACACACACACACACACACACACACACACAACAACACAAGATTTGTTAAACCTAGTTTCCTGTGTGGTAGTCATGTATAGTATAATAGCAGTTCAGGTAGCAGTATAATAGTGCATGCTGGAAAGTGACAGGAAGAATACCTTTGCAGTCGACGCCGTTACCCTGAAACCCTGCCAGACATTCACAGCGACCTGCTACACATCTGTGAGAGAGATACAAAAGAGGAGAAGAGATGGAACCACAGTTTGCAGCTAAGAGATATAAGAACCGTTTCTCGGGCTTTGCTGTGCTGAAACGGTTTGATTTCAACATAGTCACATCATAGAGTGGTGGGAAGCTGAAGTCAYCGTGAGTTCACTCACATTGCACTGGTGTGGCACGTCCTGTCCCCACAGTTCTCTTCTCTAGTGAACTCTGAAACACAGCATACAGGAATGACGTGTTACAGTATTATGAGATGATCCTATAACATTGATATGATTCATGTGAGTTAAAATGCCCATGTGACTTCTACTTGTAATACATGTGTGTTTTTTTGGCATGTCTTTCTGTCAGTTAGGGGTGGGACTATAGTCCCTTGGTAGGACAGTCCTGTGCGGGGGCATTTGCATCCCTTGCCTTTGCGACCATGAAAAARACATCATACATGTTTTTGTTGATGTTGAACTGTTTGTTTGTCAATGATAAAACAAAATGCAAGTCCTCTGTACTGCAAAAKTGTATTTGTATGTATTCTTTAAAGTACTTAGGGTATGCAAATTGTCTTGCACAGATGAAGGATATCAAGGATCTGGAAGGATTCTGTATGGAGGAATGGTCTAAGATCCCTCTCAATGTGTTCAGACAAAAATGTCTCATAAAACATTTTACAAAAAGGCTCAGTGCCGTTATCCTCGCAAGGTGAGGTATTTAAAGTTATTGAAAACAGGAGCGTCATTCATTTTTACCCCTACATTTTTGAGAAACAATTAACATTACTTGTMAAACKAAATCTCTTTTAACCAAAAAAGTGTTAACCAAATCAAAATATATTTTATATTTMAGATTCTTCAAAGAGCCACCTTTTGCCTTGATGATAGCTTTGCACTCTTGGCATTCTCTCAACCAGCTTCATGAGGTAGTCCCCTGAAATGTATTTCAATTAACAGGTGTGCCTTGTTAAAAGTTAATTTGTGGAATTTCTTTCCTTCTTAATGCATTTGAGCCAATCAGTTGTGTTGTGACATGGTAGGGGTGGTATACAGAAGATAGCCCTATTTGGTAAGAGACCAAGTCCATGTTATGTCAAGAACAGCTCAAATAAGCAAAGAGAAACGACACTCCATCATTACTTTAAGACATGAAGGTCAGTCAATATGGTACATTTCAAGAACTTTGAAAGTTTCTTCAAGTGCAGTCTCAAAATCCATCAAGCAATATGATGAAACTGGCTCTCATGAGGACCGCCACAGGAAAGGAAGAGTTACCTTTGCTGCAGAGAGCATAAGTTAATTAGAGTTCACAACTGCACCTCAGATTGCAGCCCAAATAAATGCACAGAGTTCAAGTAACAGACACATCTCAACATCAAGTGTTCAGAGGAGACTGCGTGAATCAGGCCTTCATGGTTGAATTGCTGCAAGGAAACCACTACTGAACGACACCAATAAGAAGAAGAGACTTGCTTGGGCCAAGAAACTCGAGCAATGGAAATTAGACCAGTGGAAATCTGTCCTTTGCTCAGATGAGACCAAATGTTTGATTTTTGGTTCCAACCGCCGTGTCTTTGTGAGACGCAGAGTAGGTGAACGGATGATCTCCGCATGTGTGGTTCCCACCGTGAAGCATGGAGGAGGTGGTGTGCTGGTGCTTTGCTGGTGACATGGTCAGTGATTTATTTAGAATTCAAGGTACACCAGCATGGCTACCACAGCATTCTGTAGCGATACGCCATCCAATTACTGGGACTATCAGTTGTTTTTCAACAAGACAATGACCCAAAACCTCCAGGCTGTGTAAGTGCTATTTGACCAAGAAGGAGAGTGATGGAGTGCTGCATCAGATGACCTGGCCTCCACAATRACCRYACCTCAACCCAATTGAGATGGTTTGGGATGAGTTGGACAGCAGCATGAAGGAAAAGCAGCCAACATGTGCTCAGCATATTCTTTTATTTTTCATTTAACCTTTATTTAACTAGTCATAAGAACGAATTCGTATTTATATGTGGGAACTCCAAGCATTACAGGTGACTACCTKATGAAGCTGGTTGAGAGAATGCCAAGAGTGTYKAAAGCTGTCATCAAGGCAAAGGATGGGTACTTTGAAMAATCTCAAATAAATATATTTAGTGTGCTATTTCATAGTTTTGATGTCTTCACTATTATTCTACAAAGTAGAACAAGTAAAAATAAAGAAAAACCCTTGAATGAGGAGGTGTGTCCACACAATTGACTGGTATTGTATAAATACATAACATTTTATTTTAATTCTCACGAAATGCCACCACAACTCAAGAATGAKCCTCGTGCGCTGTGGCCCACTTATCAGCCAATGACCCTGTCATACATACTGGAAAGATTAAACTCGCACAACTTAAAGTGCTACCAGATACAAGGAGCTAAAATTATACTAATTCAAAATAAGAACAACGCCAGCACATATACTTTCATACAGTACATACTCTCATCACAGGTGACCCCTCTCCAATACGCGTCACACTCGCATGTCCCATCTCCATGGATACTTTCGTTGCACCGGCCGTTCTTACACCTACAGTCTGCAGAGAGGGGGGGAGGGGTGTGAGAGCGAGAGAGAGAAAAATGCTGATGATAGTAGCATATATAGTGATTGTGTTTCTGTTTTGCAAAAGCATCCCAATGTCGAATTGCCGGATTTTATATTGTAGTGGCAAGTTGATCGTGGATATATCTTGCGACAGTACCTTGYTCACAGTGGACGCTATTTTACTACACTCTTAGAAAAAAGGGTTCCAAAAGGGTTATTTGGCTGTCCCCTGTCGTAGCGGAATCAGAATTAGTTAGGTAACATAGATAAATAAGATGTTTTATTTACTTTCATAATATGCAGAATATCAGAAAGGGAGAAGGGCTCCACTATGTCTCTACGCTAGTCACTCCCTTCTTTTCCCATTGGGGGGAGGAGTATGGCAGTGTCTGGAATCATTGTATTACCCCTCTGATGTGTTGATGAATCTTGAGATAGTATATGACCTAGAGGTTCACTCCCCTTAGTGAGCTTCTCCAGGGTGGGGAGAAGAGGGGGTGTATTTGAGATGGGTGTATCTAGAATTGACAATTGATATATGCCATTGGATGAGGTAATATTTTGGTCCTAAGTGGTACCAAGAACGAGATTAGAATCTCGTCTAAAGAGACCAAACTGAACGATAATTTATAGCTAATGCTATCTGGCTATGGGATACTCCTCTTTTAAGTAAAAGGCCTAAGATCTGTGGTTCGTCATGTGAGTTGAGAGGGGTGTATCTTGGCTATAAAAGACACTAAGAATTGTTTTGTAAGGACTGTCAGAGAATTCATTTATAGACACTGAATTGATCTGAGAGTCAAAGGGCTATGGTGAAGCTCATATAATTAAAGATGMACTTTAAAATATAACTCTGACTTGTGTGTGGTTTGCGCTCTCATAATTTAGTAATACAGGAAATTACCACGACACCCCATAGGAGAACCCTATGGYGACAGCCGAATAACCCTTTTGGGTTCCATGTGGAACCCTCTGTGGAAAGGGTTTTACATGAAACCCAAAAGGTTTCCACCCAACAGATTTCCAACCAAAAAGGGTTCTTCAAAAGGTTCTCCTATGGGGACAGCCGAAGGACCCTTTTAGTTCTAGATAGCATCTTTTTTTCTAAGGGCTTACAATACATTACTACAGTACCTTGGTCACAGTGGATGCCGTATTTGCCCTCCTGGCACGCTTCACAAGCAGTCCCGTTGAAGTTCTTGTTACACTGGCAAACCCCTGTACCGTTGGTCATGTCCTGGCACATCCCGTTCCCATAGCAAGGCTGGCCTTTGGGCCCTGGACARGGCTCACAGTGCTCCCCGTAGAACCCGCCACAGCACCTCCGCACCTACAGGAGGAGCTAGAGTCAATCACCGGGACACGCACTTCTACTCTCACTTCCAAATGGCGTAAAGGTWGAGTATGATTGCATGTCAATTCCCTCACTCAGGTAGAGCTTCTCTAGACCCTTGTTGATTCCTCTTCTTGGATTTAAAGCATTGAATATGTGTAAGAAATACGCAAACACATTGCTAACAAATWATTTTAACAGTGCTTTTGTTTCTACACCAGTGACCCATTCTACCAAGGATGCATGCCAAATTCCACCCTATTCCCTATGGGCCCTGGTCAAAAATAGTGCACTATATAGGGTATAGGGTGGGACACAGTCCGAAGTGTGGTCGTATTCCAGTGATTCCAACACAGTGCTAGTGGTGCTACTGGTGTCTTACGTACAATGGTAGTGTTCTTGCAGATGGTCCTGCAGCCGATGCTGAGCAGCTGTGCCCCCTGGTAGACCCGACTGAACATACACTTTTTCCTGACCAATACCTGTAGGGAAAACAGCCATAACACAGAGAGTAATTCATGAAACATGACAGCCATTTTGGATCCACTACACAGTAGCTGGATATACTTGAAAGGTATCATACCACTGGGGTAGATCCAGTTGGACAGGAGTTGAGTTGTGGGTTGAAGCAATCTTGACAGAATCCCTTCAGACAAAATATAAATAAATTATTATCTGAGAAAATGAATGTCAAATGTTTAAAGAAAAAGGAAGAAAGGGGCTTTACCGGAAATGTCTTGAATTGCTGGATGTCGCAGCGATTTCTGATGATATCTAGTACTGCGGATAGGCCGTGGATCACCCCTTTACCTCCCAGGATGTCTGACACATTTATCTGGGCTTCATTCACAAACAACTACAGAGGAGAGAGAGAAGAGAAGAGGAAAAAAAGGAGCACCACATTTTGAGAGGACTCAAACAGTAGTAGACTATAGCCAATATGGCTGARATAACATTAGTAGAACACTAACAGAATTCCCAGAGCATCCCATAATAGTAATACCTTGTCATCCCTGGGTAAGATGCCTAGCTGGTAGGAGAACCCCAGCATGGTCTCCTTGTAGGCTCCGCCCTGCAGGTCTACCTTCATTAACATATCAGACAGCACTACGTGGTACCGCGTCGTATTCAGGTCCTGACAACAACCAAAACGCACACAGTACTACAGTTCATACATTATATAAGCACGCACACTCGCATCCACACACACACACAATGTGTAACAACATTTAAAAAATCGTCTGAGGTACCATGGTGTCTGAAGCGGTATTCTTGAGGTACTCGAGGACAGCGCCGTCTGTTGGAGCGAACACAGTGTAGGCCGAGGCCTGCTCTATCTCTCCTGTCAGGTTGTGATGCTGAGAGGGAGCCGACAGAGACAGACARTTTCCTCAGACATGGCTGCATATGGAATCACACATATTTTTATGGAGAACTTTAGTAAGACATTGGGATTGTTCATCCGAGTGCTCTGTTCAAAAATAGAGTTTGGGTGCTGTACGAGAGTGTGGATGAATAGAATAGCAGCCTTATAATGTACATACGACAAGGTAACTCCTGAACAGGGAGAACTCTGGCCTCCGTGCAAGCAGCTCCAGCAGCCCCTCACTGAGGCTCCTCTCTGGAACCAACACTGTGTCAATAATGTGGATCAGTCCATTGGTTGAAGCCACATTCGCGGTTGTTATGGTGGCTCCTCCAATCACTGTGGACTGACAGACAATACAGGGTTAGCTTCAGGTCATGTGTTACAGTATCACAGTTCCTGTTCACTTCAACCTTAGGATAAAACCTGCCTCTAAACTCACCTCATTGGTAATAGTAACAGGAAGAGCCTTCTTCAGAACGGAAGTGAGCTGCAAGTTGGAGGATGCATCGCGGAGGTCATCTAGTGAGTAGACACCTTGGATCATGTGATTTCTATCAGGGGATAATCAGAAATAAGGATTATCACAATGGAAGAATCTCAATGCCTATAGCAAAACGTTTTTAAAAGTTGTCCAAGGGAAAATAAAAGAGACGGTTCTTATTGGACAAGTCCAGGTAGTCTCTTCCTGTTTTAGAACACATCATTTCGTTTGGTGCCTAATAAATATGACCCAGGTCTTACTTGATGATACTGGGTAGGTTCCCCTGGGTTGTCCAGAA
Source organism: Salvelinus sp. IW2-2015 (assembly GCF_002910315.2). NCBI lineage: Eukaryota > Metazoa > Chordata > Actinopteri > Salmoniformes > Salmonidae > Salvelinus > Salvelinus sp. IW2-2015. The sequence continues at coordinate 7,636,349 of NC_036840.1, read as the reverse complement.
GTCCTTGTCCTCTTTGTTCATCTTGTCTGTAGCTGCTGTGGACGGCACCAGCAGAGTTACGTTCTGACTGTTCATGAGTGGCAGCTGGGAAATTCCTATGTCCTGGGAGAGGGGAGGAGACGAAAGAAAATACTAAATGTCTTGCCGACCTAAAACCATACGACCAGCCTCTTACAGGCATACTAGCAGGCTAGCAGAAGGTCATGGTGAGTTGTGAATATGACCTTATGCAGATTGTAGCATGATGTACTACAATACCCATAATCCTCTGTAACCATATCCGGTTGTATCTTACTAAACATTCCTGAAGCTTACACTATGCACTCTTAGATAAAAGGGTTCCAAAAGGGTTTTCGCCTGTCCCCATAGGAGAACCCGTTTTGGTTCCATGTGGAACCCTCTCCATGTAGAAAAGGTTCTACATTGAACCAAAAAGAGTTCTACCTGGAACCAAAAAGGGTTCTTCAAAGGGTTCTCCTATGGGGACAGCTGAATAACTCTTTAAGGTTCTAGATAGTGTGGTGTGACGTCTCATTATTGATACAGGATGTCAGAAGTGAAAATAAGTTGTTTCTTATTCAGACAATAAAGAATCTGAACAACAGCATAAACAACAGGGAAAACTCAAAACCCCCCTGCTGTAAATGACAATGGTCAAACTCACAGTCACCCATTTGGCGAACCCAGCGACATCAGGAAGGGCCATCAACTCCTACAGAGACACAGTGGAGGTCAGGTTTGTTATTCAGATCACTGTAGGTATGTCAGTCCCCCAATCCACAAACATATGTAGCTACCTGTCTTGGCAATAAGGTAGGAAGTGCTCACCTGTCCCACGTTGCCGTAGCACACCTCTCCGTCACCTGTGTATCCATCCTCACACACACACTTCCATGCACCGGACACGTAGAGACAGCTTGCCTGTAGGAGAGAAAGTAGATCAAAGTTCACGAGGTCAAAGACCTTCATCACAGWCAATCAGTATTATGGTCGGTGATTCTATTGGTTCAATATCGTGTTGGCCAATGAGAAGTAGCGGGCACCCACCAGATAATGACAGCCGCCATTTTGTGCCACGCACGGATTGTTCGCCTCGCACTCCCTCCCATTGCCACGGAAACCACTCTTGCACGCACAGCCGCTCTGCATTTGGAAATTGGAACATGCATAGAATCAACTGGAGAATTTGGGCTTTATTGAATGGATGGTTAAGATAGATGGTAGGGGAGAAAATATAGAAACAACATCGCATTGAGTCAATCAAACTGTTTTGGGAGTTTGATGCCCTACCCCTCTCTCTCTCACCTGTCCAGGGCCCACGTAGATGCAGGTGGCATTGGGATGGCAGCCCCCTCTGTCAGGGCCCAGGCAGTCATTGATAGGCTGGCACCCATCCTCATCCATCCTCCATCCTGCCAAACATTGGCATGTGTGTGAGCCTGGCCCTGTCTTTATACACTTGGCCTGTAGGGGGTAGTGGAGAGCACAGTCAGAACAGCTCAGTACAGCAAGCAGACTACCATGCTTAGGTGAAAAAAAGTTACATTGGAAAAGGTACTGAAAGACGTTGATGGTGAGATGTATGGTTTTCGTACATTGTTTGTGTGTTTTCTGTGCTTACATTCACATCGCATCCTCCACGGTTCGGAAGGGCACAGGGTTCCGTATACACGCACGTGATCCCATCGCCTTGGAAACCAGGGTTACACACACACCTTCACACACATTAAAAAAAACATGCCTTTTACTTAGAACTAACTTTTGCAGGAGGGACAACCTTGGATACAAAACACTGTGTTGTCATGAGAATTTAGAACATTGAGTGAGAGAAAGGGATTCTATTGTTATACCAACATCCCCAACAAGGCCGCAGTGAAGCCTGCACACTCACTTGACTGCCCCTCCGTTGAAGTTACACTCTGCGTGGGCATGACAGAAGGTCACCTGGGGGCCACAGGCCTGGGTGTGGCGCTCACAGTACTGGCCAGTGTAGCCCGGCTGGCAGGAGTCCACCTTACAACGCCCGTCTGCCTCGGGACGGTTATCACACACACCATGGATACAGTCACAAGCTAGGGACAGAGGGGGAGAGACACATCATCAACATGAGACAGACGTGTCATCATCTGGGGACACTGATGTGTCCCTTTGTCAATATAGAATGTCTAAAACGGGGGTGTACTTTTGTCGCAGGCTGGTCCGTATTTGTTGGGGTTGGAGCAGTAGTGACACCGGGAGCCTTTGAAGTCGGTCTCACAGACACACGCCCCGTTTCCCTCGATCCCCTCAGAACACTAAGACACACGGTAGAAAATAAGTATGAATACCTACATGCTGAACATAAACACAAAGAGGAGGCTTACGCCAATCACTGTATAGATTATTTTCTCAGTCAGACTGGTTAAGTGGTTATTAAGGAATACGRTGGTCAGGTGGGGTGTCTCACCTGTCCGTGACGGGAGCAGGGGGTGTTGAACCCTCCAGGACATGGGGTGCAGTCTGGCCCATAGAAGCCCTTACAGCACAGTGGTGTCTGGGGAGAGGGGGATGTAGAGGTGGGGTTAGGGACCAGGATGGACTTAGAAGGGTGTCCAACTCAAATCAGGGCGGGCCTACAGAGTGTGTGAGGGGTGTTTGAGGTGTGCGAGGTGCGAGGGAGGTGTTGTGTGTGTACATGTTTTCCTACATTATCAGGACCAGAATGTCCTTACAAGTCACCAGAATGTCCTGACAAGGTAGGATTCTTTAATTTGTTAAAATTATATTTTAAGCTTGAAGGTTTAGGGTTTGGGGTTCAGGTTAGGTTTAGAAGTTCGGTTTAGGGTTAAGGTTAGGGTTAGGAGTTAGGGTTAGAAGTTTTGTGTGTATCTGTGTGTGTCTGTACCGTGAGGGTCCTGTTGCATATGGGGGAGCAGCCAAACGTAAGGATGTTGAAACTCAGTATGTTCCGGAACACACAGCCGCGAAGGAAGGTGTTCTACACAAAGGGGGCGACGTCAGCAAAATTAACACAGAGCTGTATACAGTACATGGATGGCTGGATGTGTTTACTCAGAGCCATGGTCTGTGTCCCAAATGGCACTCTTTCACCTTTAAAGTTCACTACTCTTGTCCAGTGCCCATCGGGCTCTGTCAAAAGTAGTGCACTATATAGGGAATAGGATGCCATTTGTGACACAAGCCATGGCTCTGAGTAAACACATACATTGCCTTCAGAAAGTATTCACACCCCTTGACTGTTACAGCCTGAATTTAAAATMGATTAAATTTGGATTTTGTACACAGTGGTGTAAAGTACTTAAGTAAAAATACTTTAAAGTATTACTTAAGTAGTTTATTGGGGTATCTGTACTTTACTATTTATATTGTTGACCGTTTTTACTTTTACTTCACCATAATGTGCTTTTTACTCCATACATTTCCCTGACACCCAAAAGTTACATTTTGAATGCTTAGCAGGACAGGTAAATTGTCAAATTCACACACTTATCAAGAGAACATCGCTGGTCATCCCTACTGTCTCTGGTCTGGCAGACTCACTAAACACAAATGCTTCATTTGTAAATGATGTCTGAGTGTTGGAGTGTGCCCCTGGCTATCTGTAAAAAAAATAAACTGTCTGGTTTGCTTAATATAAGGAATTTGAAATTATTTATACTTTTACTTTTGATATTGAAGTATATTTTAGCAATTACATTTACTTTTGATACTTAAGTATGTATAAAACCAAATACTTTTAGACTTTTACTCAAGTAGTAATTTACTGGGTGACTTTCCTTTTACTTGAGTCACTTTCTATTAAGGTATCTTTACTTTTACTCAAGGATGACAATTGGGAACTTTTTCCCCCACTGGGCCTACACATAATACACCATAATGTCAAAGTGGAATTATGTTTTTAGACCTTTTTAGAAATTAATTAAAAATGAAAAGCTGAAATTTCTTGAGTAAATAAGTATTCAACCCCTTTGTCATGGCAAGCCTAATTAACGTAATGAGTAAACGTGCTTAAAACTTCTTAGGGATAGAGGGCAGTATTTTCACGTCTGGATGAAAAGCGTGCCCAAAGTAAACTGCCTGTTACTCAGGCCCAGAAGCTAGGATATGTATATAATTCGATTTTCATCCGGACGTAGATTTAGATAGAAAACACTCTAAAGTTTCTAAAACTGTTAAAATAATGTCTGTGAGTATAACAGAACTGATTTGGCAGGCGAAACCCCGAGGACAGACCATCCAGGGAGAAAAAAAAATTGAGGTCACTGTGTTTTCCATTAGTTTTCTATGAAAAGCCCTATTTAATAGGAACCTGGTTGCAGTTCCTATGACTTCCACTAGATGTCAACAGTCTTTGAAATTGGTTGATGTTTTTCTTTTGAGATATGAAGAAGTAGGGCTGTTCATTGTAAATGTAATTCAAAGTGGACTCTACTGTTTGATGCGCGTGAACTGGAACGCGCTTCACATTGTTTTTATACGGTATTGATTTATACGGTATATCCCGTCTTAAATTTGATCAATTATTTACGTTTTAGGATACCTTAGGTTGGATTAGGAACGTTGTTTGAAATGTTTGGACCAAGTTTACAGGTAACTTATTAGATACTTTGTAGTCATGTTGGGCGAGTTGGAACCGGTGTATTTCTGAATCAAACACGCCAAATAAACGGACATTTTGAGGATATAAAGAAGGACATTATCGAACAGAAGGACATTATCGAACAAAAGGACTATTTGTGATGTTTCTGGGACATTTTGGAGTGCCAACAGAAGAAGATCTTCAAAGGTAAGGCATTTATTATATCGTTATTTCTGACTTTTGTGTCGCCACCTGCCTGGTTGAAAATGATTTTCATGTGTTTTTATGCGGGGCGCTGTCCTCAGATAATTGCATGGTCTGCTTTCGCCGTAAAGCCTTTTTGAAATCTGACACTGCGGCTGGATTAACAAGAAGTTAAGCTTTATTTTGATGTATTACACTTATATTTTCGTGAATCTTGAATATTGATATTTCTGTAGTTTGAATTTGGCGCTCTGCAATTTCACTGGATGTTGTCAAATCAATCCCGCTAAAGGGATTGGCGCGCGAAGGGATCCATAACAGGTTAACAAGTCGCATAATAAGTTGCATGGACTGAATAATAGTGTTTAACATGATTTTTGAATGACTACCTCATACAATTAAGGTCCCTCAGTGAATTTCAAACAAAGAATAAACCACAAAGACCAGGGAGGTTTTCCAATGCCTCGCAAAGAAGGGCACCTATTGGTAGATGGGTAAAAATAAAAAGGCAGACATTGAATATTCCTTTGAACATGGTGAAGTTATTAATTACACTTTGGATGGTGTATCAATACACCCAGTCATTACAAAGATGCAGGTGTCCTTCCTAACTCAGTTGCCAGAGAGGAAGGAAACTACTCAGGGATTTCACCATGAGGCCAATGGTGACTTTAAAACAGTTATGATTGGGGAAAATCCAACACAACACATCACTGAGTACCACTCTTCATATTTTCAAGGATGGTGGTGGCTGCATCATGTTATGGGTATGCGTGTAATCAGCAAAGACTAGGGAGTTTTATGGGATAATAAGAAACGGAATAGAGCTGAGCAAAGGCAAAATTCTATAGGAAAACCTGGTTCAGTCTGCTTTCCAACATACACTGGGAGACAAATTCAGCAGGACAATAACCTAAAACACAAGGCCAAATATACACTGGAGTTGCTTACCAATATTATATTGAATGTTCCTGAGTGGCCTAGTTACAGTTTTTACAGAGTTTGAATAATTCTTTTAAGAATAATGTTCAAATATTGTACAATCCAGGTGTGCAAAGCTCTTGGAGACTTACTTATAAACACTTACAGCTGCCAAAGGTGAACCTAAAATAAATMTTTWAAATCTTTATTTAACTAGGCAAGTCAGTTAAGAACAAATTKTTATTTACAATGACGGCTTACCCTGGCCAACGCTGGGCCAATTGTGCACCGCCCTATGGGACTCCCAATCAAGGCCAGATGTGATTCGAACCAGGGACTGTAGTGATGCCTCTTGCACTGAGATGCAGTGCCTTAGACCGCTGCGCCACTCAGGAGCCTGAATAGTGACTTACGGGTGTGAATACTGTCATCAAGGCAAAGGGTGGCTACTTTGAAGAATCTCAAATCTCAAATATATTTTTATTTATTTAACACATTTCTGGTTTCTACATGATTCCATATGTGTTATTTCATCGTTTTTTTACAATGTAGAAAATAGTAAAAATAAAGAAAAACCGTTGAATGAGTATGTGTGTCCAAACTTTTGACTGGTACTGTATGTAAATTTCTGTATTTAATTTCCAATACATTTACAAACATTTCTAAAAACATATTTTCCCTTTGTCATGATGGGCTATTGTGTGTAGATGGGTGCGAAAACAAATATTTTTATCCATTTTAAATTCAGGATGTAACACAAGAAAATGTGGAATAAGTCAAAGGGTATGAATACTTTCTGAAGGCACTGTACGAGGTTAAGGAAAGAGCCATGTGAAAGCAACTGAAAGGGATGCTTAGGTCTCTATACAGTATTTGCAAACTATTTGGTGTTGAGTGTGTGTGGGTTCTTACTGTGGATGCTCCGGGTGGGCAGCCGGACTTGGTCACCTTTGAGCAGCTGACACAGTCACCCTGGGTAGTAACATGTCAATGAAGAGAGACACTCAAATGAGGACAAGCAACCAGAACAAACTACCTCACTAAATCTAAATAAAGGATGACTCTAATAATAAGTTATAAAGTTAATAATGAACAAAACCGCTGAAACTAAAACACTTCATGTGAATGCAGGGGACGATCACAAAACCTGGCACTCAAACTCACCTTCAAAAGTTTGTTCTCTGTGATGTCACACCTGTGAGGCAGTACCGGCTCGATGGAGGACGGGATTAGAACTCCGTCCAGCGAATAGAGGCGTCCGTTCTTGGCCTCCACGTCTGCCTCCAGTACAGCCATGCCGTTGACCAGGATTTGACCCTATGGGGTTTTGTCAGAGTCAGACACACACACCTACTGTACACACACGCACACGCACGCACACACACGCACACACACACTATATATACCTCTTCGCTTGTGTTGATGTGTCACATGTACTTACGTTTTCAGTCACATTGAACGAGAGGATCTGATTGGCAATGGTCCTAATCCGCTGGTTGGTCACAGCGTTATAGACCTCCAACTTCAAACAACATGGAAAACAACAACCATATGCAAACACATTCACAGAATATTCAGAGTAGGAGTGCTGATCTAGGATCAGGTCTCCTCTGTCCATGTAATCTAATTCATTATGATATAGACATAACATAACAGGACATAACAGATCCTAGATCAGCACTCATACTCTGAGAAGATGAATGAATACGGACCTTGAAGTCTAAGGGACTCTACATGATCTGGTTTGGTGATTGACATGTAGCCTAACATGCACACTCACATTGAATGAGGGGATCACATGATTCCTTAGTAGCTCCAGTAGTTTAGTGCTTCCCTGAAATCAGACAAAAATAAGCCAAACACACACACATCACAGTCACGGTCTGGAGACATCACATGCATTGCAAAACGATGTGTGTGTTTGTGTCATCAGAGGCATAAGAGTTTGAAAGTGTACATGCGTGTGCGTGTGTATGTGCACATGAGGTCACCCATTCCTTACCTCACTAGAGGTGAGATAGTCCAGCTGTCCCTCCTTCATGGCATCGAAGGCTGTGTTGGTGGGGGCAAAGATGGTGGAGGGCCCAGCCTCCTCCAATACAGAATCAACATTGGCTTTCTGTACAGATGAATCAAACCAAATCAAACTTTATTTAGGTTGAATATTTCATACCAAAAAAACAACAGGTTGATGTTACTTCATATCTGATATACTATACCCACTCTGAATAATACATAGAATATGTTAAATAAAATGTAAATAACATGAAATGAATACAGAAGACAGTACCATCAACAAATCCTTGAACTTGGAAAACTTCCCATAGTCTGATAGAATCTTCATCAGATTCTCCTGGAAAAGATAACATGACAAGTCATGTCAAAGTGGAACTTAGCCTAACTTAACAACCAGTCTTGTTGCTTTCAGTTGGCTCATTCACCCCCCTCCTCTCCCCTGTAACTATTCCCCAGGTCATTGCTGTAAATGAGAATATTTTCTCAGTCAACTTACCTGGTCGAATAAGGGTTAAATAAATACAATTAAAATGTAGGCGTTACAAATGCTATTCTAAGTATAATAAACAATGTGTCTCGTTCATCCCAAATGGCACCCTATTCCCTATGTACTGCACTACCTTTGACTAAAAGGCATGCACTAAATAGGGAATAGGGTGCCGTTTGTGACGCAGCCTCTGTCTCTGGTATTTGTGCACCTCTCTGTCGCTCTCCACCGTGGGTGAGACACTGTCCATCAGCTTGTTGATAATATGGATGATCCCATTGGAAGCGATGACATCAGACTGCAGGACCCCGCCCTTCTTCCTGCTGCCATGGATACGGATCTTGAGCTGCTTGTCCTGTGGAGGGGATCATCAAGTCTTGTGCTGTGTCATCACTACTACTATGAGAAGCACACTCTTGGGACGGTGTTCACTTTTGTCAGTCTAAATCAGGAGGGCCTTGGTAATGAGGCTTGCCCCTGTGTCTGTAGCGTGATGTGTGTTCGTGTGCTCTTGTGCTGTGTGTGTGTGTGTGTGGTGCTGTGTGTGTGTGTGTGTGTGTTGTGTGTGTGTGTGTGTGTGTGTGTGGTGTGTGTGGTGTGTGTGTGTGTGTGTGGTGTGTGGTGTGTGTGTGTGGTGTGGTGGTCTGTGTGTGTTGGTGTGTGTGTGTGTGTGTTGTGTGTGTGTGTGTGTGTGTGTGTGTGTGGTGTGTGTGTGTGTGTGTCTCACGTCATCTGTTGTCACCGTCTCCCTGCTTGCCCGTCAGAGTGTAGTAGATGACCCCTCTGTTCAGCATGTCATAGGGCATCTCCACGGGAGAAATGTGCAGCTTACACAGGTACTTAGCCTTCATTGGGTCAGCCATCAGAGTTATCAGCTGAGACAGGACAACACATACTCACAGTTACAACAAACATGACACACATTTCAGCTATAGGGGGAAAAGTAAAATATTGTGTTCCCAAAAAATATACAAAATATACAGCAATATAGCATAGTGCCTCTAGGGTCTACTGTGTTCATATAGCCATAGTGCCTCTAGGTGTCTCTGTGTAACATATACCCATAGTGCCTCTAGGTGATCTACTCGTGTATCAATATAGCTACAGTGCCTCTAGTGTCTACTGTGTATCATATAGCCATAGTGCCTCTAGGTGTCTACCTGATGGTATCATATGCCATAAGTGCCTCTAGGTGTCTACTGTGTATCATATAGCCATAGTGCCTCTAGGCTGTCTACTGTGTATCAATATAGCTACAGTGGCTCTAGAGTGTCTACTGTGTATCATATAGCCATAGTGCCTCTAGGTGTCTACTGTGTATCAATAAGCTACAGTGCCTCTAGGTGGTCTACTGTGTATCATAATAGCCATAGTGCCTCTTAGTGCTCTACTGGTGTATCAATATAGCTACAGTGCCTCTAAGTGTCTACTGTGTATCGATATAGCCATAGTGCGCTCTAGGGTGTATTACTGATGTATCAATATAGCTACAGTGCCTCTAGGTGTCTACTGTGTATCATATAGCCATAGTTGCCTCTAGGTGTCTACTGTGATCAAAATATAGCTACAGTGCCTCTATGTGTCTTCTGTGTTTCGATTATGACCATAGTGCCTCTATGGTGTCTACTGTGTATCATATAGCCATAGTGCCTCTAGGTGTCTACTGTGTATCAATATAGCCATAGTGCCTCCTAGGTGTCTACTGTGTATCATATAGCCATAGTGCCTCTAGTGTCTACTGTGTATCAATATAGCTACAGTGCCTCTAGGTGTCTACTGTGTAATCATATAGCCATAGTGCCTCTAGGTGTCTACTTGTTATCAATATAGCTACAGGCCTCTAGGTGTCTACATGTGTATTATAGCCATAGTGCCTCTAGGTGTCCCTAACTGTGTATCATATATAGCCATAGTGCCTCTAGGTGTCTACTGTGTATCATATAGCTATGCCTCTAGGTGTCTACTGTGTATCATATAGCCACTAGTGCCTCTTAGGTGTCTACTGTGTACAATAATACAGTCTCTAGGTGTCTACTGGGTATCATATAGCCATAGTGCCTCTAGGTCTACTGTTATCATATAGCCGATAGTGCTTAGGTCTACTGTGATCAATATAGCTACAAGTGCTCTAGTGTCTACTGTGTATAATGCCATAGTGCCTTAGGTGTCACTGGTATCATATAGCTAGTCGCTCTATGGTGTCTACTGTGTATCATATAGCCATAGTGCCTCTAGGTGTCTACTGTGTATCATATAGCCATAGTGCCTCTAGGTGTCTCTGTAGTTCATATACTACAGTGTCTCTAATGTCTTTGTGTATATATAGGCATAGTGGCTGCTAGGTGTCTACTGGTATCATAGTCAGTACGATGCTCTAGATGTCTATTGTGTATCATATAGCCACGTGCCCTAGGTGTCTAAGTGTGTATCATATAGCTACAGTGTCTCTAGATGTCTATTGTGATCATATTAGGGTCAGTTTGTTATTTCTGAAGTACTGTTCTGTCTATCCGGTCCTGTGTGAATTTAAGTATGCTCTTTCTCTAATTCTCTCTTTCTCTCTTTCTTCTCCTTCTGAGGACCTGAGCCCTAGGACCATGCGTCAGGACTACCTGGCATGATGATCCTTGCTGTCCCCAGTCCACCTCCGCCGTGCTGCTGCCTTCCAGTTTCAACTGTTCTTGCCTCGGCCTCATAACCCTGACCTGTTCACGTGCTACCTGTCCCAGACCTGCTGCTTTTCAACTCTCTCTAGAGACCGCAAGGAAGCGGCTTAGGAGATACTCTTAATGATCGCTATGAAAAGCCAACTGACATTTACTCCTGAGTGCTGACTTGCTGCATCTTTCGAAACTACTGTGATTATTATTATTTGACCATGCTGGGTCATTTATGAACATTGAACATCTTGGCCATGTTCTGTTATAAGTCCACCCGGCACAGCCAGAAGAGGACTGGCACCCCTCATAGCCTGGTTCTCTCTAGGTTTTCCTTCTAGGTTTTGGCCTTTTCTTAGGGAGTTTTCCTAGCCACCGTGCTTTTGCATTGTTGCTGTTGAGGTTTTAGGCTGGGTTTCTGTACAGCACTTGAGATATCAGCTGATGTACCGGAGCTATATAAATAAATTTGATTCTATAGCTACAGGGTCTCTAGGTGTCTACTGTGTATCATATAGCTACATTGCCTCTAGGGTGTCTACTGTGTAATCCATATTACCTACGAGTCGTTCTAGGTGTCTACTGTGTTATATAGCTACAGTCTCTACGTGTGTCTACGGTGTATCAATATAGCTACAGTTCTCTAGGTGTCTACGGTGTATCAATATAGCTACAGTGCACTCAGGTGTCGTATTGTATCAATAAGCTACAGTGCCTCTAGTGGTTGTATCTAGATAGTGTATCCAATATAAGCTACAGTGGCTTGCATAGTGTGTCTACTTGTATGGTACAATATGGCTACAGTGCCTTCTAAGGTGTCTACTGTGTATCAATATAGCTACAGTTCTCTAGGTGTCTACGTGTATCACAATATAGCTACAGGTTCTCTAGGATGTCAATCGAGTCGTGTATGTTAGCCGGAGGCTTCCTTGAAGCCCTTGTTAGATTGGGACGGAAGATGGTAGGCCAACGGGTGCGTAAGTGCGGGCGCAGTCAAGAAATGGCAGCCTGGAGGAACAACGGAGGAGAAGGAGGAGGCCAGGAGGAAGAGGCAGGAGGAAGGAGGGAGGAGAGGAGAGGAGAGGAGGAGGAGGAGAGGAGGGTGGGAGGAAAGAGATAGAGAAGCAGAGCACTAACACCAGAGGCAGAGGAGACTGATACTAAACGCGAAGGCGCCGATCGAATTCAATAAGAGGTGTTTTTCTGCAACTTTAATGAGTCACTGATTGGCTGATGATTAACCAATGAGACGCACCAAAGAGTGTGATGGCATTGCTGAGCTGACCGGTCCATTGGCCCCCGGGCTCTGAGTTCAGATCGTTCAGACGCTGCATGATGTTGCCATAGCAAATCTTGCCGTTGCCCACGTAACCCTCGTGACATGTGCACCTGGAGTAAGAGGGATGTACAAAGGTAAGATGATCTTTTGAAAAAAGGATGGTTTTACTGCARAAATATCTTTAAACACACTAAGTCAAAGAGAACAGAAACACACTGACTCTACTATGTTCGGCTCCACCGTTGAACAGTTGGCGTGTTTGCTGCAGGAGTTAGGTCTGCACAAGTCCTTCAGGCTGCAGCTCACACCTCCTGTCAGGTGGTCAAACCCGTCTTGACACTCACAATGAGACTACGAGAGAAACCAAAAACACCACTCAGGGGGAGGTTCACCACCCTCAAATGAATGGCACAATATCACCAATTGAAGCAATAAAATGTTATATTTGACTTGCATTATCAATTCGTTTCATTTGTCGGTTAGAAAAACACACACACACACACACACACACACACACACACACACACACACACACACACACACACACACACACACACACACACACCTTCCCTGGCCCATCGTACATGCAACGCGCAGAGTCAGCAGAGCAGCCCCCCAGGTGTGTTTGACAGGGGTCTATGGGAACACACACGTGCCCGTCCCCGCTGTAGCCCTGGGCACAGGTACACAAGTGCTTGTTGGGCCCCACATGGGCACAGGTGGCATGGATGTGGCACACCTGCTGCAGGCACGGGTTTATGGCTGTGAGAGGAGACAAATCATCTTATAAACTATTATATACAGTCCATTCGGAAAGTATTAAGACCCATTGACCTTTTCCAGATTTTGTTACGTTACTGCCTTATTCTAAAATGGATTAAATAGTTTTCCCCCCCTCATCAATATTTTCACAATACCCCATAATGACAGAGTAAAAACAGGTTATTAGAAATGTCAGCAAATGTATAAAAAAAAAAAAACTGAAATATCACATTTACATAAGTATTCAGACCCTTTACTCAGTATTTTGTTGAAGCACCTTTGGCAGTGATTACAGCCTCGACTATTCTTGGGTATGATGCTACCAGCTTGGCACACCTGTATTTGGGGAGGCTCTCCAATTCTTCTCTGCAGATCCACTCAAGCTCTGTCAGGCTGGATGGGGAGCGTCACTGCACAGCTATTTTCAGGTCTCTCCAAAGAGGTTCAATTGGGTTCAAGTCCGGGTTCTGGCTGGGTCACTTAATTAWGGACATTCAGAGACTTGTCCCAAAGCCCCTCCTGCCATTGTCTTGGCTGTCTGCTTAGGGCCGTTGTCCTGTTGGAAGGTYAACCTTCTCCCCAGTCTGAGGTCCTGAGCGCTCTGGAGCAGGTTTTCATCAAGGATCTCTCTGTACTTTGCTCCGTTCATCTTTCCCTCAATCCTGCCTAGTCTCCCAGTCCCTGACTCTGAAAAACCTCCCCACAGCATGATGCTGCCACCACCATGCTTCACCGTAGGGAMGGTGCCAGGTTTCCTCCAGACGTGACGCTTGGCATTCAGGCCAAAGAGTTTGATATTGGGTTCATCAAAGCAGAGAATCTTGTTTCTCAAGGTCTGAGAGTCATTTAGGTGCCTTTTGGTGGAGTGCTGCAGAGATGGTTGTCCTTCTGGAAGGTTCTCCCATCTCCACAGAGGAACTCTGGAGCTCCGTCAGAGTGGCCATCGGYTTCTTGGTCACTTCCCTGACCAAAGCCCTTCTCCCCCGATTGTTCAGTTTGGCCGGGCGGCCAGCTCTAGGAAGGGTCTTGGTGGTTTCAAACTTCTTCCATTTATGAATGACGGAGGACACTGTGTTCTTGGGGACCTTCAATGCTGCAGAAATGTTTTGGTACCCTTCCCCAGATCTGTGCCTTGACACAATCCTGTCACGGAGCTCTACAGACAATTCCTTCGACCTCATGGCTTGGTTTTTGCTCTGACATGCACTGTCAACTGTGGGACCTTATATAGACAGGTGTGTGCCTTTCCAAATCATGTCCAATCAATTGAATTTACCACAGATGGACTTATCTCAAGGATGATCTATGGAAACAGGATGCATCTGAGCTCAATTTTGAGTCTCATAGCAAAGGGTCTGAATACTTATGTTAGAAGGTATTTAAGTTTTTTATTTTTTATACATTTTCAAAAATTAAAAAAAACTTTTTTGCTTTGTCACTATGGGGTATTTTATAGACTGATGAGGAACATTTTTATTTCATCCATTTTAGAATAAGGCTGTAACGTAACAAAATGTGGAAAAAGTCAAGGGGTCTGAATACWTTCCGAACGCACCGTAACTCACTTAGTACTAGGCCGCTAGTAGCCATAAGGCCATATGGCTACTAGCCATAGGCCTTATGGCTAGTAGCCATATAGGGACACAGCCATGCTGTCACTCACATATGCATTGATCTCCAGAGGTTCGGTAGCCAGGTAGACATTGACAACGCAGCGACCCATCAAGTGAGCCCTGCATACAGCGAGTGTTCTGTGGACAAAGCAGAGACGAGCACTCCGGCAGCTCTGAAAGATGGCAGGGATACATGTTGTTATTAAGGTGGGAGCAAGTTGTCATTAGATGAAAACATACAGGTAGGTTATAGATCAGGCAGTTAATGCTTCAGCACCCGACAGGAATAATGCATTATGATACAGTTCTAACACATTATAAGAGATGTCATAAGCATGCATCACCACTGGTTCTCTTACCRAGATCACATTTTGGGCCTTTATACCCAGAGAAGCAGGTGCATATCCCGTCACCGTGGATACCAGCATTACACAGGCCATGTCCACACGTGCAGGCTGATGGACCGGGAAATGGAGAATGATGGGATGGACAGAGAGAGAAACAGGTAAATATTACAATGCAATGGACCATCAACAAACAGCACCAAAGTGGACTGTATCTCTAGGTGCATGGGACAGTCACAAAATGGGGTAGATAAAGAATCGCAATCTTAAAGAAAGGGACCGAGTTGGTTACCAGAACTACAGGTTGAGCCGTAAAGATTATCTGCACAGTCTTCACACGCAGTTCCCACGAAGCCAGGCTGAGGAGGACAAACACAGTGATGGACCATTCTTTGTCTGTGCGTGTGTGCGTGTATGTGTGCGTGCGCGACCGTGTGTGTGTGTGCACGTGTGTGTACTTGCATATATGTGTGTGTCTACGCGTCATCATCCACTACCTTACAGCTGCAGGTCCCGTTGCCACCCATGCCTTCAGAACACAGTCCATTATTACTGCAGGGCCTGACTGCGTCCTCTGGGCACTCTGGGACAGGAAGACAGTACCATTCGCATTAGTCTCATATCAACAGAAAGATGGACAATCAATCTCAATGAAACAGTGATTGGAAACCGAATGGGCTTCAGTGGTGTGTTGTTCCAATGTCCAGGAGAGCACGTGACTTGACAATAGCCTGGACGTAATGCTATGACAGCTGTGTCTCCAGGGATCTGAGTAAGCAGACGTGTTGCACTGCAAACGCAGACCCCCTCACCTCTTTGCCCCCTCTCCACTTCCTCTCCTCCGTCTCTCTCCTCCTCTCCTCCGTCTCTCCCCTCCTCTTTCCTTCTCACTCTCTCCTGTGTGCCTCTCTTATCAGAACGACCCATAATCACTCATCCCCTTCCTTCCCTCAAGCTGCACACACACAATGTAAACACAAGCATGCACAGGGGGTTGCCAAGGGTCTCCTTACAATCAGCAGACTCGAGGAAAGTAGTTGTTCTTGTCAGCAGATTCTCACTCACTCACCATTCCTGAGCAGAAATGGTCACCCAATTTCAATAATATCCTTTAATGTTTACCCAATATTTACTTTAATAAATGATAACCTTCTAATGTGGGTAATTTGTACCTAAAATATAACGTTGTTGCACAACAAGTGGGGAGAGTAATTCAGTCGACATACATCAAGTCTCACCAGGACAGAGAATACTTCACACGTCCGTGTTATCCTGTCACAGAACAACACAGGGGACCATTGAGACAGAGAGGAAGAACTATGGCCCCTGTTAATGTACTTACTACTGCCCATCTTTGATAACCTCACAACACAATCACTGGGAGGGAGGGAGGGAGGGAGGGAGGGAGAGAGAGAGAGAGAGAGAGAGAGAGAGAGAGAGAGAGAGAGAGAGAGAGAGAGAGAGAGAGAGAGAGAGAGAATGTGTGTGTTAGTGTTTTTGTGTGTGTGCGAGAGAGTGTGGGAGGGGGGATAAGAAGGGTCTATGACAGGCACAAAAGAGCTAGAGAGAGGAAGCCTGGACTCAGTGCTATCGGGGTGTCAGCACATTCCTGGAAGACAGGGGCCCGCTGACGATGAGCCCTAATTGGGAGGAAGGAAGTGTGCGAGTCCCCTGCTCCGAAAGGCCTAACCTGCATCCTGCACCCAATACCACAATGTGGGTTGTCCTGGCCTGCCGGTGCACACAGGACACTGCTGACACACTTTCCTACTTTGGACAGCTTTCTGTTCTGTCTATTTGTTCCCCTGTAGCAATTTATTTTCCGAAACAGGCCACTCTTCCTCTCCGCGGAGGGATGCGAGCGCTTTCCTCCTGTTTTTTTTATCACACAGCACTCAGCACTGGGATTCAATGGCAGTAGCAGRCAAGTACACTTCTGAACTCTTCCTATCAAAACATTCCCTCAGAGTCCCCACAGCTTACCGTGTTCCAAAACATGAGCAAATACGAGAACCCTCTGTTTCAAAGCAAGCCTTTGAAAAGGGAGCATCTGGGGTTAAGTAGGGATTTCAGAAATGATGTTGCCACCACCAAAATGGTTTGTCTTTTCATCTCGTGTTGCTTTCCTCATCAATGCGGCTTGGTGACTCAACGATGAGCAGCAGTGACTGATTACAGTATTGGATGCAGTGTGCTGTTTTACTCACCGATGCAGTCTGGTCCCCAGTACCCTGGACAGCAGTGGGGCTCAACCACCTCCTTGTAACACTCATGAGAACAGCCCTTGATAGACAACATCAGACTGGCCATGGGACTCACATGGTACCTACAGAGAGAGAGAGATGACATTACTGGGTGTAGGACACAGTGCCACAATAGTCACAACGCTCTGTACAACATACCTGGTTGTGTCTTACGTTAAGCAGAGACATGAGATATTACTTAGATGCCACTAAGAGATAGCTCCTCCATCTATTCTATTTCTCCCTCACTCCCTTCCCTATTCTGTCCCCTTCTCCCCCCATATCCTTCTTCCACCCTCATTTCCTCCCCATATCCCCTCTTCCACCCTTACCCCCTTGCCCACTCACTTGCAGTCTGGTTTTCCCTTCCCGGGAATCTTCTTGTTGAAGCCTGCTGGACAGCCCACGTTGAAACTGACGCTACAGGAGTGACACTCTGTCTTGGTCATCACCAGGGTTGTCATGTCACACCGGTTCTGTGGTGGTGGAGGGAGAAGAGCGGATACTGTAAGACACACCCGCACAGGCCTGGTGCTGTGTGTCATTGTGGACTGAGGAACACCCCAAATAACCACACACAACAGTGTACTGACACGCTTTTCTGGTCTCTGTTGACTTCCCGTTGTGTGTCAGAAGCCATAAAGTCACATAACGGTTTGAGAGTTACCTGATGAACGTACCAGGGCCGGATCTCTTAGCTGTTCCCAACTGAATGTTGAAGCCAACGCCCCATAGAGCCCTCGCCAATCCTCTTATCCACTCAAATCAATGGAATTTTCCACAGTTCATAAAACAGTGGAGAGGTAGACTATTATTTCCTGCCTGTCTTTCATCATACTAGAATAACATTAACCATCACTATATAACCCAACACCCAATCCCCCTACAGAGAAAACTGTGTTTGTGCATGATGAATAGTTTGTTTTTTGGCAGTAGTGTACTCCTGGGTATACACAGTGTTTTGACATCATCAAAGCGTATTTGAGAGCGTTTGTTTACTTTGACCAGAGTTGGACAGACGTTGGGTAAACAGAAAGATATTGTTTAATGACTTCTGCTGGGATCTGCATCATCTGATCTGATCTACCCAGRATGCAACAGTACCCGGGCGCTACTCAGAGAAACCACAAAAGTCAGACAAAGACACACACAAACATGCTAGTTATGTTTCAAAACCACATAGAGCCAACCCCTGAAACACAGCACTAAGGCATCATACAGTACACCATCCAAAATCCCCAAACCACACAACAACACTTTAAAATGTCCAAAACAGCCAGCAACAAAACAAGTCAAGCTGAATTGTTAGATGCTACTGCTGAACTGTTAGATACTACTGCACTGTTGGAGCTAGGAACACAAGCATTTCGCTACACCCACACTAACATCTGCTAAATATGTGTATGTGACCAATAACATTTTATTTTATTTGTATTGTGTGTCCAATGCCCACAGCTCCCTGACCACCCTTGGCAGTCCTTCCATACGTCTAGTTACCAATGAGGGTGTGACAGTGGGTCCGAATAACGAACGCACTCACGTGTGTGCGGTAAAAGTGGGACTCACCTTGGCGGCAGCAAAGGTGTAGTGGTCTAACCCCAGAAGTAGCAGCATGAGCAACAGGGGTCCGGTCACAGGCGCCATAACTCTGGATCTCTCTCCTTCTCTCTCTCTCTCTGTCAGTATCACTCGCTGTGCCCCTGTGGCTCCCTCCCTCTACCTCTCTGACCCACTCCCTGTCACTTTGAGTCACTCTTTTTAGCTCTCTCTCCCCCTCCCTCTCTGAGGCACGTCAGTGGACTGTGACCGCTCACTTAGCCCATCTGACTTTTCAACAACCTCCCTCCTCTCTCCCCCTCCCCTCAACTCCACTCTTTCCTGTGCCAGTAGTACCAGAGAGGGTCACCTGCATTCATACACTCCACACACGTGCACATACACAAACATGCATGGGCATACTGTCCATGCAGACACACACACACACACACACACACACACACACACACACACACACACACACACACACACACACACACACACACACACACACACACACCAACACACACACACACACACACCACCACACACACACACACACACACACACACACACGCGCGCGTGCGCATACGCACAGACGCACACACAGATGCACACACTGACACACACACACACACACACACACACAATCCCCCCCGTACACAAACACACGCGCGCTGGCGCTTACGCACAGACATACAGACGCACACACTGACACACACACACCACAATCCCCCTGGCACACACACACACACACACACACACACACACACACACACACACACACACACACACACACACACACACACACACACACACACACACACACACCACACAACACACACACACCACACACACACACACACACACACACACACACACACACACACACACACGCGCATACGTACAGACATACAGACGCACACACAGATGCACACACTGACACACACACACACACACAATCCCCCCTGGCACACACACACACACCACACACACACACACACACACACAACACACACACACACACACACACACACACACACACACACACACACACACACACACACACACACACACCACACACACACACACAACACACAATCCCCGCACACACACACAACCCCTTCATCCGTCTATACTCCAGCATCTGTCAGCAGTTGGAAGGGGGGGTTAGGTCTGGTCTTGTCTTCAAACAGTGGTGTTGGAGGGAAGGAGAATGGCAGGACATCCTGGACTGTAAATAAGATTCACCCTCTCCTGTCCCATCTGCACTCTTCCTGACAACATTCTGTCCCGTCATGACTTTCAGACCCAGCGTTTTCCCAGAAGAGGTCAGGATGACATGCTTTATGCTGAGTGGCATTACTGACCTAACATACACACACGTACATGCACGCACACACTCATATAAGAGTTACCAAAGCAGTGCAATGTATGTGAAAGGGTTGAGGGTGGGGTTCATCCTTTGTTTACGATGAAACATCAAGATACAGATGGATACATACTACACAGGCAATCTTCCAAATAACAAAACATCTAATTAACTAACATACAGTGTTACAGTGTTGACTACTCATATAATCCAATCAACACCAACGGTGTTTAATCCCATTTATCATATCAGCTTCATTTGGCAAATGGCCCAAAAAAGGAGGGTTTACCATCTGTCACCTTCATCCCTGATTCAGCCTCTCCACAAAGTACGGAATCACGCTAATTGTGCCAGAATATGAAGGGATGATTCAATTTCAGTAGAGGGGCCACTCAGGTGGGAGGGGAGAGGGAGATCCTCAGAACATCTTGAGCAGGGAGCTCAGAGGTTACGGTTGTGGTTGTGGTTGAGATGGACAGCAACAGCACAGCCCTGGCTGATCTAGGTTTGGATTGGGGTTTGGACCATGGCACACCATTGGCAGAGGGTATCACAGCTTTGGCAGAGGGTACAGTGCTCATCATCTTGGCAGTGGCCACAGTCTTCCCTCGGGAGGGCTACAGCGTCCTCTCTTTCCTCATGTTCCACCTCATCACCATCGTCTGTCTCCAACAACCTTCTGGTCACAGTCGTGTGGACGAGGAACACACACTTCCTGTTGATCCCCATGAACATCATCGTCCTCCGCCTGGCCGTCTCCGACCTCCTCCTCGTCCTCTACGGCTTCATCGTTGCTACGGTGACCGACTAGGGGTTCTGTCTCTAAGTCTTTGCAGTCAGTTACATTGGTGAGTCGTTTTTGATGCTATTTGTATTGGCTGTCTGATTAGATCATTATTTTAGGTGTTAATTGTTTTCAGTCTTTTTGACCTGATAGTAATGAGTGTCCCTCAATTAAATGAAGCTAAAATAGAGATTGGTTGAGACATATTTTAAAGGGATGTACAACCGTTTTCTGGTTTTACATGTTTTGATAAAATTTTATTACCTCCTTTAAACACCAGATTTAAAACTCTKTTTAATGTTTGGTTTCTCTGAGGACACTCACCCAGCTGATGTATGAGCGGTACTGTGCCATGGGTAAGCCCATGGCTGCTCTGAAGATGACCCGATGAAGGAGCATCCAGGGCCTGGGGTGGTGTGGCTGGCCTGCCTGCCATGGGCCCTCTACTGGGCTGGAGCTCCTACGGCCCCCACCTGGGGCAACTTCCTCTGCTTCCTATTTCCTTCTGTGGTTATAGTCTACTGCTACAGTAATGTACCCAAAAGTAATGTACCCAAAAGTAATGTACCCAAAAGTCGTCGCCAAAAGTTTTGAGAATGACACAAATATACATTTTCACAAAGTTTGCTGCCTCAGTGTCTTTAGATATTTTTGTTAGATGTTACTATGGAATACTGAAGTATAATTACAAGCATTTCYTAKGTGTCAAAGGCATTTATTGGCAATTACATGAAGTTGATGCAAAGAGTCAATATTTGCAGTGTTGACCCTTCTTTTTCAAGACCTCTGCAATCCACCCTGGCATGCTGTCAATTAACTTCTGGGCCACATCCTGACTGATGGCAGCCCATTCTTGCATAATCAATGCTTGGAGTTTGTCAGAATTTGTGGGTTTTTGTTTGTCCACCCGCCTCTTGAGGATTGACCACAAGTTCTCAATGGGATTAAGGTCTGGGGAGTCTTTCTGGCCATGGACCCAAAAAATCGATGTTTTGTTCCTCGAGCCACTTAGTTATCACTTTTGCCTTATGGCAAGGTGCTCCATCATGCTGGAAAAGGCATTGTTCGTCACCAAACTGTTCCTGGATGGTTGGGAGAAGTTGCTCTCGGAGGATGTGTTTGTACCATTCTTTATTCATGGCTGTGTTCTTAGGCAAAATTGTGAGTGAGCCCACTCCTTGGCTGAGAAGCAACCCAAACATGAATGATCTGAGGATGCTTTACTGTTGGCATGACACAGGACTGATGGTAGCGCTCACCTTGTCTCTCCGGACAAGCTTTTTTTTCCGGATGCCTCAAACAATCGGAAAGGGGATTCATCAGAGAAAATGACTTTACCCCAGTCCTCAGCGTCCAACTCCCTGTACCTTTTGAAGAATATCAGTCTGTCCCTGATGTTTTTCCTGGAGAGAAGTGGCTTCTTTGCTGCCCTTCTTGACACCAGGCCATCCTCCAAAAGTCTTCACCTCACTGTGCATGCAGATGCACTCACACCTGCCTGCTGCCATTCCTGAGCAAGCTCTGTACTGGTGGTGCTCCAATCCCGGAGCTGAATCAACTTTAGGAGACGGTCCTGGCGCTTGCTGGACTTTCTTGGGCACCCTGAAGCCTTGTCCTCGTCAACACTTACACCTGTGTTAACGAGAGAATKACTGACATGATGTCAGCTGGTCCTTTTGTGGCAGGGCTGAAATGCAGTGGAAATGTTTTTGGGGGATTAAGTTCATTTGCATGGCAAAGAGGGACTTTGCAATGAATTGCAATTCATCTGATCACTCTTCATAACATTCTGGAGTATATGCAAATTGCCATGATACAAACTGAGGCAGCAGACTTTGTGAAAATTAATATTTGTGTCATTCTCAAAACGTTTGGCCACGACTGTACTCAGCACCATGAGGAGGGTACTAGGTGAGGGTGTGCCAGCATSTACAGCATGTGTTGACTGTACCTGTATGTGTAGTCTCAGCTGAACCGTAGTGTGGAGCAGCAGGGCGGTAGATCTGCGCGATGATTGGGGCCTTTAACCTCTGCTGGCTGGCCTACTTCTGCCTGGTCACTCTGCTGGCCGGCCTACTTCTCCACATCCCTCCTCTCCTGGCCGCACTGCCCACCTACTTGGCCAAGTCCAGTCCCTTATACAACCCTGCTTCCTACTTCCTGGCCAACACAGGTAATGGACAGAATTTCCATGTCAGGGGTTATAGGTTAGGGGTGAGGGTGTGAAGGGTAAAGGGTGTATTTTGAGGTGCAGTTACTCTCCCCACAAAGAGGCCACCCAAGTACAGTAAATAGTACATTTGGATAAGACTGGTAAAGTCATATACAAATTTTATCCAAATTTTTATGATTTTTACTTTGTAAAAATCCACCAATTTTTACTTTGTAGATTTTAGCTTCAATTCTGAAATGGTTCACCACCTCCTCTTTAACCACAGTCCCATCCCTCTCTTCTCTATCTCTCTCCCTCTCCATCTGTCTCCTTCAGTTCCGTGATTATGCTCTGTAGCTCGTGACCTGTAGCCACTACGTCCCCCGTGTCTTTGCCGATACAGATGACACTGGTCCAATGGTAATTGGCTACAGACGTRGTGGAAACATTCTGCCAACACCAATACAGATGTATGATCTTCATTTGAGCCAGTTTGCGACAGCAGGAATAATCCTGCAGCAACAGGAAATGRGAATTYTGACGTGGATTATAATTAACTGKCATTTTTGTAGGGGTTGATACATTTTTCATCAGGGAAGATCGAGTCTGAAATTTCTACGTGGAAATTACAAACTTCAGAAAGCCTTTTTTAAACCTCAACTACACTKCATGTTTAAAATGTCCTGCATTGCAGGAAAGGTCTCCTGCAACAGGGTGATCAAATTAAGATCCTACATCTGTACCTATCATCGTGGACAGAACCATTGTTCAATCTCCACTGGAACAGATATACACTAAAGCTACAGGACACCATACATAGTTTTAAAGTTCTACAGTATTATTACTTGATGTGTCTTGGACATCTGCTGTGCGTATAAGCCTTTACAGACACTATTTTAATTAAATTTGACAGGTAACAAGTGATAAGCTTCCAGTCGTTTCAGGAAATGGTAASCTTGTGTGACCCTTAACCTCCTTCCAAACCCTTCAACCCATAACGTTGTTATCCATGTGTGTCATCTGGCTCTCAGCGGCTGCAAKGGTCAAGGCTCGAAAAGTACTTCTGAAGGCTTAAAGAAAACGCTCTSTCCTACTCCTTTGTCACCAGATTTGCTGAGATTACTTCCTGATTAGTCGTCCCAATAAGAGCATCTATCATCCCCAATACAGGATTAGGGGTTTCTGGATAACATAGCAATATTTTTAAAGAGAGGATTTCCTTTTTGATTTAGTGGATTGCCCCTGGTAAATCTGGGTGTATGTTGGTACATTTTCTCTAGCAGGTTTGTCTCTTTGCATACATTATCAAGCAATGCCTGCATTTGAACTCAAGAGGACAGCAGAGAGTACAGAATGAGAGCGGTGCTGTAAGGACCTGTTGAAATAATAGGCTACAAATGCACTGCTCATCATTGGAGGCTAGTGGAAATTTCTATAGGAGGACAGGCTCATTGTAATGTAATTGAATGGTATCAAACATATGGAAACCACATGTTTGACTCCATTCCATTTGTTCCATTCCAGACAGATGAATGAGCCTGTCCTCCTATAGCTCCTCCCACCAACCTCCACTGCAGATCATATTATAATAAGAAAGATAGTGAGTGAGATATATTTGGAAGAAATACAGAGATAGAGTGGAAAGAGAGAGAAAAAAGAGAGAAGGTAAAGTCGAGAGAGAGAATCGAGAGAGGCAGAGAGAGAGAGAGAGAGAGGAGAGATGAGAGAAAGAGAGAGAGAGAGAGAGATTGAAATAAAGTGAGAGTGGGGATACCACTCATTGGGCAGAAAGAGGAATCAAGTCGAAAGTCGAGGAGAGGGAAGGATGAGTGTTGTGTTGAGAATCTTAAGTGCGGTGATGTATGCTCTGGATGCCTGCCTTAGGGTTAGAGGGCACTGGCACCAAGAATGCTCCGTCCAGCCAAACTCCTAAGGGTTGAACCCATGCCGACTGGCAGGGGTTGCGATGGACGSCACTGTGAGATTCCGGACACATGAGAACACACAGTCGAGGAAAGACACAGTCTGAAAAGAACATGACACTTGGCTCAGTCTACTATGTGTGTATGCTTGGATGAACAAGTACTTCCCGTGGAAAACATGAAGAAATATATGTAAAATCAAAACAGAGACAAAACATGACTTATGGTCCACATGTGAATGCGTCCAACTCTGTGGGCATGGAGCACATCAGCCTCAAACAAAAGCCAGTGTCACTGGGTTTTCACTGGGTGCCAATGTGTTTTATTAAGCAGATATGACTATGCTGTCGGGGCTCTCATAGCACCTTTGAAGCAAATCCTCACCCCCTCTGTGATTGGCTAAGAAATAACACTCAGAGAAAAACCTGTCTGGGGTTGATTTACTGAAATAGGCATTGTTTTCAGCTGTGGATGTCCTGTTGAATCAACCCAGAACAGTATCCATCCATATTCACACGGTGTTTCATTCTATCGTATATAAACAGACACGCAAGGCCATAATGTGTAGTGGATTTCCCGAGATCTACATTGATAGACTGTCTGTTTCTCTGAACGTGTTTACATGGGTTCCAGACTATGTGGCAAAGACCTCCATCGTAGAAACATTGGGCGTATTCATTACGAAAACCCTTTAGAGTTTCTATTGGACAAATTCAGGTCGGTCCCTCCATGTTTCCTTCTGTTCGCTTACGTTTAAAAAACGTTTTGCAACAGAATTGCCGTAATGAATACGCCCCTGGTCTTCATTTGTTTGGTGAGAGTGACATCTTACAAGGCCCAGTTTGTGTTTCCCTCTGTCCTGTTAAAATAAACTCCCTAGAAGTCAAACGTGTGCTATGTTCCTCCTCACATACATGTGTCAAACTACGGTCGGCCACAGGCTTCAAGGGAGACTACAGATGAATCGTAAGAAGTTCTCCATGAGTAGTCTGGATTAAATTAAAGTGTATATTTWAAAAAAAATGGATAGGGGGGAGGATATATTTATTGAGTTAAGCYTAAGAGGTGAAGATTTATTTTGGTCTTGTGGACAGAGAATAAGTTAAGCATGGTCAAGATATGAGAAAGGAATGAGTGTTGACCAACAGTATGAATCTATTGTCATGTTGACTGAGGCATAGACATACCAATGAGACAATTAGGATTTAAAAGGTTCAGAAACAGATTAGATACATGAAAAATACTTTCAAAATAACTTTTATACAGGATATTATAGACCTGTGGGCAGTCCCGTGGGGCTCAGTTGGTACAGCATGGTGCTTGCAACACCAGAATTGTGGGTTCGATTCCCATGAGGGACCAGTACACAAATGTATGCACTCACTACTGTAAATTGCTCTGGACAAGAGTGTCTGCTAAATGACTAAAATGTAATTATGTCCTTAGTATCTCACTTTATGGACTCATTTAACTGAAAAGGGACAGCGAGAAGTAAGACATACGTAATCCTCCATTTATTTTGTGAATTCTCGGAATGTAAGTGGAGCACCTGATTCCTGAAAGCAGTCCTCTGAAAACAAAAACATGACTGAAAATCCTTGAGGTCAGAGCGCTTCGGGGACACGTCAACTGCTCTACTCCGTCTCGTCCCACTTTCTTTAGGTCTGGGTTCCCCCCCCCCCCTCCTCTCACCAACAAGTCATAGTGCTGGAAGCTTCAGGGAAATTTAAGGGTCAGTATCGTTAGACTTTTAAAGACTCTTTAAGAGAAAGCACTCGCGGTATTTAGCATAGCATCGCCACTTCTCACATAGCACAGCCTCTCATTCAGGCGAGAGAGAGAGAGAACAAGAGAGAGAAAGAGAGAATGAAAGCGCGAGAGAGAGAGAGGTGGACAGAGGTAAAGGAATAGAGAGACTGAAAATGGGAAGAGAGTGAGAGAGGAAACGAAAGGAGCGGGAGGAAGAGACGGAATAGGCTTAAATTCTTAGAGACAGCAAGAGGAATGCTCAGAAACCCACTCAAGCATATCCATGGTTCTGCTGCCAGTGGGTCTACTGAGAACAAACTGCTCCATTCCATTCATGCATTCCCTCATTTATAGCTGGTTTTGGATCCAAACACAAACACAGGAAAGAGAAAAAGTGGATCGGACAGCAAAAGGATAACAAAGGACCTTAGTAATACAATGATGACAAACAGAACAGCAACACATTAAATGGTACAGTTTGACAAACACATGRTGTATGTCTGAGAGGATTGGATGGGCTTGAATCTTAAGACACTRTCGTCGTGTGATACAGCATAATTTAATATTTACAAAATGTAAACAATTTACAAAAATACTACGTCATTTGACATATTCTCAATTAAAGCACCTGTAGCTTCACTCTGCCCTGAATTTTGCGATCTGAATAGTACAAAACAAACATTTTAGGTTCCAAGAAATCTTTCCAAAATATCAACCAAAAACAATGGCATGGTACCATATCCTTTTTAACTCATTAACAGTTTATTCCAAAAATAAAATACAATTTTGAATGATTATTTCAAGACTTCTTTCTATGCATTGATACTGCAAGCTTTCCAACGAGAATACGCCTAACCTATCCACCATCGATCACCATAAAGCCATGGGTGGAAGCAGGATCTGTCCTTACTCSCTAGCCTGTAAGAGAGCCATAGAAATTACACAAAAGATGGCAACCACRGACGGTTGCCCAATCCCTGTACTGTCTATGGCTCTAGCCTTCTGTTGTCTATATGAGACTTCGTTCTGATCTGGAAATGTACAGACACTGTTTACTGCATCTACTCTACAGTCCTTTAAAGCTGTTGCTGCCCTGCAGGACAGGGTTGCCACCCCCTACAAGCACTTTTTGGTCCCTTTGTTGGTCCTCTTACACACCCTTCACTGAGTCCATTTGAAGACTTGAAGAGTGAGGTTTTAACTTCCATCAAAGTTCTGTTAGTTTTTATCATGGAGTCTGAGTTTCAGGGCTCATTTCTACTCATCCGAGTAAATTGTGAAGATGTCCATGTTTGGTAGTCAGAGTGTGTGGATCCTCAAGCCTCTGAAACACTGTGGAACTCCTGTCCCATTGGATAGCCTCCTACAAGGCTGGGCCCTGATAGGCCATTCAAAAGTCAACTATTTTCCACTGTCTTTGTCCACCTCTGCTGATGTGGTGTATAAATACTGTCTTCCTGAGGGTTGAGATGGAGGGTTGTTGATGCTGCGCCCCTCTTGTCCATGGGAGAGAGGAATGATGGGGGGAGTCTTTTAGTCTCTCATTGGGGACGGTGTGTGTGTGTGTGTGTGTGTGTGTGTGTGTGTGTGTGTGTGTGTGTGTGTGTGTGTGTGTGTGTGTGTGTGTGTGTGTGTGTGTGTGCCATCACCTGCCTCCCTCTCCCTATTTACAGGTGTGCATGTCATTCATGCTCTCACACTTCTGACACCTCACATAGCAACACCACACAAACTTACACTCGCACCTCTCTACGTGGCGAACCACGTGCGTATTATACCCCCGACCGCAGCAGAGCAGGTTACACCCGTCGGGGCCGGCCGAGGTGCGGTTACACCGACGCCCTCTAGTGCCCGCCACGCCCCAGCGCCGGTCCTCCAGACAGTAGTTAGGAGACTTGTTGAGGAAGATAAGTTCTTCCTTCCCGATGGGCACGCGYCGCTGGTCCTTCTCCTTCCTCCTCACCTTCCTCTTGGAGCGGTCCAGCACCTGCACGCTTCCCTCATAACGCTCCTTCAGGAAGTTGCCCACGCGCTCGAACGACGCCATGGTGCGCCAGCACGTCTTCACGGCGCACGAGCCCGACACGCCGTGGCAACGGCAGTCGGTGGCCATCGTCTTGGCGACGGCCTGAAAAGGGGAAAGATGGAGAGGACGGTGTTAGGAATTACAACAGACTTACAACACTGTAAGAATTACAACACTGTAAATGTTACGACAGACTAGATACCAGAACTCTGTTTGATAGAGACTGCCTTTTGTTTACACAAACGCTGTGGGAATGTTTTGATCAAAATCACAATCTATTGTTCTGAATGCTGGATCTTGGACTGGGACTGTAACGTGAGTCCTGAGGTTTGTGCATTCTACTTCTAACTCTGACACAATAGACTCCCTGGGTGCTGTGTACAACTGAAACAAAAGTTAAACCGTCCTTCACAGTTTAAACTGAGCGATTGAGGAGACATTTTCTTATGACCACAAACCCCAGGGCTCTACAGCGGTCTTAGGATGACCCCAGAAGAGCCTACCACTTTCACCCCTCTTCCACCTCTTCTCCCACTCCCTCTTCCCAGTCGGTTCAGTTTAGTTGGAAAGGCAGTGASTGTGTGTGTGTGTGTGTGTGTGGTGTGTGTGTGTTACAGTAAACAGATACACTYCTACCATTGTGTCCACGTCCCTCTCCAGTAGTGAAGCTCTCTCCTCTTGACAGTGGCTAGTTGATAAGAGAGAAACCCAGTAAGTGTGTCTTAGTGAAT
Organism: Salvelinus sp. IW2-2015; assembly: GCF_002910315.2. Lineage (NCBI taxonomy): Eukaryota > Metazoa > Chordata > Actinopteri > Salmoniformes > Salmonidae > Salvelinus > Salvelinus sp. IW2-2015. The sequence goes on along the minus strand of NC_036840.1, from coordinate 7,606,972 downwards.
GCCATTTAGTGGTAACACGCATGCCCCGCCCACCTGAGGATCTTTTTCAGCCATCTATTTCCTGTGTTTGAGGGCTGAAAAATACACACTTAAATCTCACAGGATTTATTGATTTCATTTTATTCCTGCTTCATACTCTTGCTTGTGCCTGATGTTTTTTCCCCCGTTAACGTTACGACTGCAGAAATGGTTGTAATGACCTGTAAAACACCCCCCGGTAATGGCTGAAATGGACTCAATGGCAGTGGCGTAAAGTACTTAAGTAGTACTTCAAAGTATTTCTACTTAAGTCAGTTTTTGGGGTATTTGTACTTTACTTTTACTTCATTATTTTCTTTTAGGTATATAGTGTACTTTTTACTCTCTACATTTTCATTGACACTCAAAAGTACTCGTTACATTTTAAATGCTTAGCAGGATAGGAAAACGGTCCAATTCACACACTTATCAAGAGAATACGTGATCATCCCTACTGCCTACTTATCTGGCGGTCTCACTGAACACAAATGCATCGTTTGTAAAATATGTCTGAGTGTTGGAGTTTGCCCCGGGCTCCCCGTACATTTTCAAGCCAAGAGAATGGTGCCGTCTGCTTTGKTTAATATAAGGAATATGATTTACACTTTTACTCTTGATACTTAAGAATATTTGATCAATTACATTTACTTTCGATACTTAAGTATATTTAGAACCAAATACTTTTACTCAAGTAGTATTTTACTGGATGACTTTCACTTTTACTTGAGTAACTTTCTATTAAGGTATCTATACTTTTACTCAAGTATGACAATTGGGTACTTTTTCCACTACTGATCAATGGAATACATTGTTATACCGTTGAATATATAAGAACACTAAAGCTTTGTCTGGGATTTAACGCACTGAAAGACAAGATAGATAACTATTTTGATGGGTGTTCATTTTTGGGGGGATTTAAAAAATAAATAAATAATTTAATACAGTTGAAATGTTCACAAAATTGATGTGCTGAAATGAAAGCAACTCCCGAATATGAACACTCGGATTATAGGGATATGTCTGATCTCGCAAACAATGTTTAGATAGGCGTAATCTAGAGCCAAGCGTGTTGACTTTAATCGGTGGGTATCCTGCACACTTGTTGAATTATGCAAGAGTATGTGACAACAGTAATTCATGAGGACGTCTAGACAGTGCAGGTGAGTGTAGGTAGGGTATGCATAGAACGTGTTGAGTGGTTGCAGCCCTCTTCCACTCCGTTATGTTAATTTATTCATATATACAACCTGTGTATTTATGCAAAAGAGCCACCTATAATTTTCTTTCTTTTAACAAAAAAATATTAAAAAATACCTGATACACTAAGAAAATGTATACAGTGCCTTCAGAWAGTATTCACAGGCCCTTGACMTTTTCCACATTTTGTTGTATTACATTTAATTTCAAATGGATAACATTTAGATTTTTTGAAATCTCACTGAAAAGGAAAAGGAATAGAGCTAAGCACTGGCAAAGTCCTAGAGGAAAACCTGGTTCAGTCTGCTTTCCAACAGAAAACAAATCCACCTTTCAGCAGGACAATAACCTAAAACGCAAGGCCAAATATACACTGGAGTTACTTACCAAGACAACATTGAACGTTCCTGAGTGACCTATACCTAAATCTCCCACCAAAATCCCTGAACTCCATTCATTACTTGTCTGTGCCAGTAAAATGTTTTATGTGATAAAATTAAGTAAATCTGATGGATTATACAATTTCAAAATGTTTGGAGTATCTTCATCCATTGGCCAACTGTTGCATTTATTAGAATTGTTTTTAAAACCTTTTAACAATTTTGATGACCGTTGCTACAATTTAGATGGCCTTGTGTCTGCTTGAACATTCATTAGTCACGCTGTCACGCTGTCACTCATTTACTCACATTATCGAGGATGTTACACTTTCTTTCCCCTCTCTCCTTCTGTCCCGTCTGAGCATCCCCCTCTCACACTGACCTTCTTGTTCTCCCTTCCCTCCAATCTTTCTGCTTTTCTCTGAATATCGTTACCGCTCTCTTAAACACACCACACACACACACACACACACACACACACACACACACACACACACACACACCACACACACACACACACACACACACACACACACACACACACACACACACACACACACACCACACACAAACACACACACACTTTCCTAGAACGTCTCCTGAAAGTATTTCTTAACAGTGTGTGATAAATTCTATTAACCACTGAATCGTTGGTCCTAACTCCTCTCCAACCCCATATGGTAACGAAACCATAACTATAATAGCTACAGATGATTCCTTTCACGGTGCTAGATTAGTACTGTCATATCAGTCATTCATTCAGACACAATGAACCCTACACCTGCTAGGAACTACTACTTAGAGTTATAGCTCCCATGAGCCCTATTCAGCTTTTACATACTTCCCAGGATACCCTGAACAACTGTGTCCACTATAAAAGACTCTCTCTCTAGCTAGGTTGTGGATGTGTGTGTTTTGTTCTGTGTGTATTGTGTCTAATCTAACATCGACTTCAACGTTGTGCTCGTTTTGTTCTTACACTTGTGGGTGTTGTACATGCTCTGTGAGTGTTCTTCCCTCAATGAGTGTGGTGTGTGTGTGTGGGTGTGGGTGTGTGTTGTGTGTGTGTTGTGTTGTTGTTGTGTGTTGTGTATGTGTTGGTGTTGGTGTGTGTGTGTCGGGCTGTGTGTGCGTCTCACCTGTCTCCCGGCTTCACTGTTGTGCTCGTCATGTGAGCAGTGCATCCCCTCCCCTGGCTGAGACATAGTCTTCACTTGCATTATCTATGAACTTCCTGCTGAACCATGTACCGTACTGGATATGGTCTGAGCAGCCGCCCCAGTGCCACCCTTCGCTGCGAGCCTGTGCCTGCAGGCTGGTGTCAACAGCCGCACTCCGTCATGTGCCCGCACTGCCAGGAGCGAGTCACTGCCTGACCAGCCCCGCCGCATCACCGCGTGGATAAACGCCGTCTCCTGGTCCCTGTCAGAGTCAATGGGAAGAGGTTATCCGAAGGCAAAGTCGCATGGGATTATGCGTAACAGTGCTTGACCTCTAAAAGCATGCAAGGTGGATTCTGAAAAGATTTCCACTCTCACACCTTCCAGCAAATAACACTTCAGACGGAGAAAATCCACAATTCTAGTATTACAACTTCGTGTATCTCGTAGCACAGCCTAGATATCCAAAACTTCCATCTATTGTACGTATAAATACATCTTAGCTCTGGGAGGATACATTTGAGATTGAGTACGGACACTATAGCCCCATGCGGAAACCTGTCCTGTCCTGTGGGGGCGTGGGTTACACTTTCACAGTTAGGCCACAGTAGGCCCTAGTGAGGACAGACAGCACTGCTCAAGAGAAGACTTAAACACAATTGGTATATGATAACAGTGTAGCATGATCAATCTGATCACAGTTACTTGTTACGACCAACTGAACGCTGACCACCGGACAGAAACATATAGATTATGTCCTTAATGAACGAAGGCTGAAAAAAATAAACCAAGTGTGAAAAGGGTAGCTACTAATGCTTTAAGCTTATGCATTAGCTTGTAGACAAAACTCTAAAATATGCAGAATCTTATGGATAGAACAGAAGCATAATGGCACCTGACGACATCAAGTGTAACTATTCAGAGAGTGCAGGTTCTAAGAATGACCTAGAACTATGTATGAACTTTAAACACCATCTAGGATAAAACGTAAATCAGAGGTCCAAGCCACAAGTTGATTCGAAACGTTTGTGCAATCATTTACGTGTGGATAAATGTAGAAAGAAAAGACTTACCTCCATGGAACAACAAGAAATCACCACTTCAAATTTAAGTTTGGCACTATGAAGGTTGGATCATTAAAACAAATGACAATTGCGGTTATTTAGGTTATCTGCGTTGCATTCTATTATCCCCCCCAAAAATTGCTGCGCCCTAACCCAATAAGAACATTGTCTCCGGGTCCGATTAGATCAAGTTCGCACTTTTAGAACACGAAGACAAGACGCCTGTGATCAAACAACAGAGCATACGTTTTTACAGTTGATTGTACGAGTCGGGACATGGGATGGAAATGCGTAGATTTAGCCTATTGAATTATGCATAGGCCTAAATCAACATAAACTATATGTTCATTTTTTTCCTCCGATTTTTTTCGTCTGGGTTGAGTGAAGAAAGTTGATAGATGGCATGTGACCGGGTGCAACAAGGATAGAGAGGGATTTGGAAGAATGAGTTTAGTGTGAAAATAAAATGTTGATAGCTAAACCATGCGCTGACTCTTAACCATCTTGGAAAGCTGCATGGAAACAGATTTCTGGAACGATATCTCTAAAAACAAAGAAACTGTGTTCTTAAATTWCATGTCGACCATGAATCTCCTAATTAGGATAATCCCGACTGGTTAAGGACCAGAGGTGAGCAGGAGTTTTCTGTTCAAAGACAACACTTGACCGTGGATAAGTGGTGTGTTGGGACGGTTAAACCGAAACAGATGTGCGCAGACGTTCTCTCTCTCTCACCGCATAGGGGATACAGCTGCTCGAGTCGGCAAATCAAATCACCTTCCCTCCCTGGACAACATTAAACATGTTCATGACTCAAACCAAACCGATCACGAGTAAAGAGTTATGGAAAATGGAAGACGTGCCTCTTTTTGACGCACTATCAAATAGAAAGACAATTGAGGGACTGTTTTTATGCAGCAATTGCCTAAAACGGTCAAATACCAAATGATGTGGGCACACATTAAATATCAGATTATGAAATACAACCACTATAATATAATGCACCCAAAATATAGTCTCGTTTTCCAAATTAAACCCAATCAAAAAGAACATTATCAATAGGCCAGAAAAGTGCACACGAATTTATGCAAACGAGAACAAAGCACCCTATTGTTTCATGTCTATTAAAACGAGTATTTAAACRGCCTGTCCTTACCACTGGTTAGCTCGTAGCCGAACACAGAGAGCTCTTTGCTGGTAGAACAGTTCCACCGCTCGTGCTCGAACTGCGTCTGGCACTCCGCGATGCCGATGCGCGCGCCGTCCTTGATGCTTGGAAGGAGATGGGGCTTTCTCTTGCACAGGTCCTTCTGCTTGTGCGTCAGCGGGAGATTGGCGCAGCCCAGCTTCTCCGGTACTCCCACGGAGGTTAT
>NC_036840.1:7596146-7601427 GCF_002910315.2 Salvelinus sp. IW2-2015 | reverse complement strand
TCTCAATCGTGATATCTCGAGCAATTCAAGTAAAAACATCCACGGGGAGAGAGCAGAGGACGGGGCGAGATGGTGCTTCCAATCACGTGTCTCGGCGGCCAGTAGTAGCCTACATTGGATGGGATGATAAGTTCGCGACGGTGTTCCCCAAAAGCGCAGGACAAATCATGTTGTATCTTTGCCTGGGAGAACACACACGAGTCTCTATGCGGCGCGCTCAGGTCGGATTGCGCACCCGTGGATTCAGATTACAACGCCGTCAATGTCCTCGAGATATTGCGGACGCGAGAAAGAAAAACCTAATGCATGTCAGGCGAGAATAAGATATTCCCTCTCCGGTAAATTCCTTGATTAACGAAACTCTTGAGTAACTTGAATGCATAAATATTTATAGATAGGCTTAGCATATTATATACCATAACTTAAGTTGTTGTATAAACATGGCCTGTTGATGAATTTTGAATTGAATACAATTTAAGTTTCGCAACTAATCCTTTATGACAGACCATATTTATATATTTATCTATAATCATATTTATGATTTCATAGCAGATGGTTTCCTAATTTTAAGATTCATTATAAATCTACAGTTAGAGAAAATGATCCCTAATGAATTTTTAACACATCGAATCATCCTCTTGAGTTCCAATTTTTGTTTTCCGGTGCTCGTGAATTGGTACTTTCGTGTAGGTTAGAAAATTTAGGAATCTCATTCTTGCCAGGCAATGTATAGCTTAATAATAAAGGCTTGATTCAAATGCACGACAATTAACCAACATTGCCCCTTGTGTACAAATCTGTTTGATGCAAAATGTTAATCACTATTGAATTGTTAGCCTCTTTTCCTGAATAATAATCATACATATGTACAGTCAGAGAGAATTTCGACGAGACAATTTAATGACAATTTTTAAAAGGGTTGACTGACCACCTTTTGTTGAGTATAAATTGGACTGGGTTATAGGCGGTATGTGGGAGACGAGGTGAGGTCTATCAGCCCCATCGAAATGTCACAACCCCCCCCCCCCCAAGCTTTCAATTCCCGACTATAACCGGTGGCAGAGGAGAAGGTCTGGTTGAAATTTGACATCAGAGGTCGGAACCGCAGTGCAGGGCAGAGTCTACCATTCCTCCTTGGCGCGACAACAACCCAGGCGGCAGGCCCACCGTCTTCAGGGCMGGTACATGTGCCCGAAAGGCTAGCCTTTGTCTATAACCTTTTACATTAACCTTCCTTTCGATCGAGACTGTTGCGTCTACCTTACTCTATTCCCTCGCCCACTCAATGCTGTTATTTAGCCACATGTCGCACAAGACCATTCCATTTGACCATTCAACACTTTACGCACGCACTTGACTTTGTATGCGTTCCCTTTATTTGATCTACACACTGTAAAACCAACGTTTTTAACAAATATGGAAATATTTTCCATATATCGTTACATGTATTACATTTCATTGCGGTCATATAACCGTGTTAATAACGTTTTTTAGATAGGCCTAGGCTACATCATTTGAACACACCATTTTCAGTGTAAATATGCCTAAATAAAATGGACTGATAACTTTCTGGAATAAGGCTCTATCATGTCGTTGACCTCAAACACGATTTAGGCCTGCATTTAAATCTACATTAGTTTTACTTCTCGATCGTGTTGCTCGATCTCTGCCCAGATCACACGGTGGGTAGGGTGATTGGATGRGTCGGATTAGCGGGACATGACTGCAAAGAGGAGTCAGACAGGGCACATTACGCGCAAGACGGAGTTAAACCACATTACACCGACAACCATTTTATTATAGCACAGTTGTAGCCTAATTGAACATTTGTCTCCCRAATTATGTCCTTCTGAACGAGGTGACGCATGTATAGGCCTATGCGGGACAAGAAATTATGAAACTCTGGTCTTGGTGGCACGAAGGAAATTACAAAACGAAGAAGGAAAACAAGAGCGCGCCTCTGCCCATCTTCCTCAGAGCATCACACGGCTTCATACCTCTGCATGGTTGAATTGGGATGATGACTGTAAAAGGATTTGTCTAATACTGTGCGCAAACAGCATGTACAGGCTTATCCTCACGTTGTGCACAACTTAAAGAGGAAATATGCGATGCCAACATCCTAATTGTTTACAAGCTAGGGCTTTGTGGAACTTTTAAAATACAGTTTCATGCTTTCAGAACATAGTTTCTGGACACAAAGTTAAGTTAAGAAAATATATATTTTAATGTGAGAGTATTGTATCGGAATAACTCTTATATGTACCATCTGGAAACACAACGCTGAAGTTAGTGCCATTTGAAGATACATGTTCTTTAATAATAATAAATTAATAGTGTTGATAATATTTAGCATGAAGAAAATATGTCTTTCTGTTTTTTTRCCCCTTCAGTTTTCCTTCAAAATCACTGAATCAAATGATTAGGTTTGCTATCAATGTTCCATGGGACCACTAAACAGAGCTAAGCAGGTAGTCTCCACTCCTGTGTGTGTGCATGTGTTTGTGGCTATCTGTTACAATTACCTTCATCTTCACCAGCTCAGTTCCCTCCATACAAATGATCAGAGGACAGATCAGACAATATGTATAAATACATAGCATACATTACACTAGTCCTTCATTAGCATGTCAACAATATGCTGCATGTAAAKCATTATACACTGATTATCAACATTATAGGCACGAATAAACAGATGTAGAAAAAACATGTAGAAATATAAGAAAATCATAACATAAGACATTCGCTTGAAGAATAGCTCAGCTTTCGTCACATCTTTGGCATAGAATAGAATACGCTGTGGTGTCCACAGGACACGCGGATGGATGAGGTACTGTATATGAGGAGGAACAGCTGGATATCCAAAAGTCCCTCCGATGGCGAGAGATAGGCTTTCCTGATGCACAAAGGCACACATCAAAAGTGGTTCTCGAACCTCTCCTCGGGGACCTCCAGACGTTTCACAATGTTGTTGTAGCCCCGAACTAGCTCACCTGATTAGTTGACAAGTTGAATCTGAATCAGGTGTGCTAGCTCTGGAATACATCAAACACATGGGATTGCCGGGGGTACACGAGGAGGGGATTGAGAACCAATGCTGTAAAACATTTCAACAACGTTTCCACAACTATAAAACTATACAATTGTAAGGGTTTGTGCTGGAGCGTTGAGGAAGCATTGTCGGTTGGTGGGAGAGCAAGGCTTACATGTGGGATGTACACACGACACACTCCTTCAACAGTCACTCTCGCTCTCCTCTTTATTCTTTCTCCAGCTGCTTCCCTCGTCTTTTGGCAGTAGGCGAGCGATCCTCCTCTTCGACCATCTGGAAACCTCTACCTAGCAGAGGTAGCGGTCACATGACAGGGGGCCCAGTGTGTGGGCCAATCAGAGGAGGTCTGTGTGACAGACAGTGGTGATGTCTGTCACATGGCTGACAGTCAGGACTCCCTGTTTACTCCAGCACTTCCTCGGACGGAATGACCTCTCATTGTTTTAGAGAGATGCTTGTATGGACACACACACACACACCACACACACACACCCACACACACACACACACACCACACACACACACACACACACACACACCAACACACACACACACACACACACACCACACACACACACACACACACACACACACACAGAGAGACACACACAGAGACACACACATGCACGTTAGTCCGCAAGGACACAAGTACACACACACACAGACACACTCACACACAGTCAGTGGTGGTGAGGGGTGGGTCTAGTTTCCCGTGTCTCTCACACACAGTCTGCTCAGCAGGATCTGCGAGTACACCTGGTTCACCGCTCCTCTCACATGATAGGTGGAGGAGTTAGACCCCGCCCACTGGTCCTGGTGCTGCAGGGTGGGCTGATCACTGAACCCGGTTCCAGTTCCACTGGTTCTGGTTCCAGGTTCCTCGCCGTGTCGAAGGAGCTTCATCTTCCTGTGTAGCGGAGCCTTGGAGAACGACAGCTTTTCAACCTTCAAGGAACACAGCGAGGAGAACCACGTCAACACCTCACCTCTAACACAACATCTACCTACTGACATTACACGGTAACAAGGTAACTAGACCATGGCCAGAGCTTGTACTACCGGAGGCTAGCTAACGTTGCCTGGGGTGTCACGGAACAGAACAGAGCGCAAACCCATCGTCACAGTCTGGGGTTCCTTTAATATAAARCACACTGGAACAATCCAAGCCTGACCTAAATCCTGAGATGACAGAAACCCTGTCRATCCCCTCAGGGGCTTGGGTTCGACATAACTACACTCATGGATGCCATACACCTTCTGGCTTCCTTATGGYAAACCCTGTTGTCACTTAAGACCCATACGAACTGGGAGGGGAGGGGCGGGGGTACAGAGGGGGGCACATGCCCTCGTATATATGACCGAAACCACTTCACAAGCGCCCTGSMGCCCAGCTGCTACCAACGTGGAGCTTTACTGCCCAATAAAACCCGGCCTAACGGCTAATTACTGATTAACCGATCCATGGGACAATTTTATAGCTGAATTAAAACAAGTGACTGTTCTTTATACAGGGAGCTGGAGAGGGGGSAGAAGGGGATTGTGTGTGTGTGTGTGTCTGTGTATGTGTGGTACAGCAGGATTTCCTTCTAGAAAGCTCCCTGACATGGAGGGGGATTGTTAAATCAAGAGGGCATAAGAACCGATTTCCTCTGGGCCCAGAAAATGGCAGTTCGGTATTTGGWTCTACCGTAGGGTTAAAGCCCAGGATTATTTAAGCCCAAAGATTCCCTCCTGGTAAATCGGCGTGMGCGCGAACAGTAATAGCAAGTATCCATAATAAAGTTATTTCAGAAATTACAGTCGGAGAGGGAGAGGGAGTCCATGGGGAAAGAACTTGCTGTGGATCTAGCTGTGCTCCCTGGTCACTGAGGTTTAGACAAACCATTAGTTATAATTGGTATCAATTACTGTATCCAGAGAGAGACATGCGATACCTGTGTTAAAGTGTTGGTAACATTGTGCTGTGATTTGAATAACTGACTAGGACGTAACCAAATGCTGAGAATGAATARAAACTARGATAAACAAAATGAACATGCTGAATTTCAATAAGGGTGGGGCAAGAACTTGGGGTACTGTCGTTTTTTTTTAGACGAGGGTGAAGGCGGGTTGAGAGGGGTTACCTCATGAAAATGGCAGGCGCACCGTCCCTGCAGGAACTCTTTGTAGCGGCCCATGGTGACACTGAATGTGTCTATGACCTCATACCCATAGTGCTTTGCGGCGGTG
>NC_036840.1:7586417-7590791 GCF_002910315.2 Salvelinus sp. IW2-2015 | reverse complement strand
GGCAGGCGCACCGTCCCTGCAGGAACTCTTTGTAGCGGCCCATGGTGACACTGAATGTGTCTATGACCTCATACCCATAGTGCTTTGCGGCGGTGACGATGTTGCTGTTCTCTCTGTACAGCTCCTGTACTCCTCTCTGGGCAAGTTAAAGTAAGACAACAAAGAAGTAATCGCTACTCAACACAAGGAAAAACTATCTTAAAACATTCACATTGGGAGCCGTACCMTAGKCATAACATMTTTGTACAGTTCTCGGAGGCCCCTATTGCAACACGCCTGAAGTATAACTGACCTTTGAATTGAATTAGTTGTATTACTGTTGAACAGGTGCCCATTGCTGATGTTGGACCAGTCAGCATGTTGGAAGCCATGGACTATTAGCCAATAATGTTTTAGATAAATACACATGGCACGGGCAAAGGGCTATCCACCAGGTAACTAAGCACTGCCTTTTAAAAACTTTAACAGATAAGCAGTAATGTGAACAGCATGGAAAAATAATTAAGGGTGAAGAGAGAAGCTGAGGGGGAAAGAGAGAGAGTGAGAGAGTGATAGAGAGAGAGAGAGAGGAAGAACGAGAGAGAGAGAGTGACAGAGAGATAGAGAGAGAGAGAGGAAGAACGAGAGAGAGAGAGAGAGAGAGAGTGTGACAGAGAGACAGAGAACCAGAGCAGTCAAACAGAGAAAAGAGTTGAGGAGGAGACACCAAGAGTGAAACTGAACGCACACAAACAGGAGGATGGACCTACCAGTGAGAGAGAGCGGATGCCGTCCACAGGGAGATGGAAGCCCATGCCCAGAGACTTCACCACCACCATGATATCCTGTAGCCCTTCCCTGGAGGAGAGAAATGGGTAATGAGGTCTATTCTTGGCCAGTGAATAGATTTAATTAAGCAGTTGCTAATTCCTGAACGGTCAGGAAGGGCGTTTGCCACAGAGTGTATGCKTCAGTGGGTTTACCTCTCCAGCACTTCTCTCATGATCCTCAGGTGGTTGGTGTTGAGCCACTGGACACCTCCTGCCACCAGCACAGACTGACGGGAGTTCTCCAGGGGTCGCGACCTTCAGAGGGGATCAAATGTCAAAAAGACAATACAGCTCAGCAGTAGGACTAATGGTCTATTGAACAGGGATAGGCACATCTGCTGACAACGGCTCTGCTTTTCACACACACACACGCGATACAGCACCACGCAGCACACACACAACACAGCACACACACACACACTATCAGCAACACCACACACACACACACAACAACCACAAATCACACACAACCGACAACACACACACCACACAACACACACACACACAAACAACACACACACACACTGTGCTGTAAGCTATCTTAGTAGCCACATCCAAAGCAGAGTGTGGTCCCAGAGAGAGTCGTGGTTGGGAGACCTGCTGTGTTAAATTACACTGTGACACGACTCCTAACACATGACTCTTAAACGCAGCCCCCGGCCCTTTGATCACAGCAACTGATTAAGGCTACCTCTCCATATGGGCTTCGAGTGTCTATGGGAGCTAAGAGCCAAAATGGCTTCTACATACATATGGTTTCTTGATGCCAATCTAACAGCTGATGAGTAGACTGCAGTGATAACAGGACATACTGTAGTGCAGCAGGGGTGCTAACGCCCACTCTKACCCATCCACCCACCCAGACTCCCCCTCTCCTTCACCTCAGTATGAGCTGCTCCAGGGCCCTCTGGAAGGTGGGTCTGTGGCTCTGCTCCAGCCAGAACTGGGGGTAGTAGGAGTAGGAGACGTGTGTGTGCCCCTGATTGACGTTGCGATAGACCAGGCTGTCGTGGGCCTTGCCCCAGTCCTCCAAACTAGAGTTGACCCGCTCCATCAGGAAGTACATCATCCCCCGATTAGTGGAGTCACCTATGAACATTACCTGAGTGGCAAGGATAATGGTTTTGACTTGACAGGATCAAGAACACCTGGGTTCTATTCAATAGGGCACACCGTAGAAAAACGTACCAAAGTGTTTTGGAGCAGAAAACGAAAATTAACATTTCTTATGGGACAAGTTCATTTAGTCCCTCCCTGTTTCAGCCCATTTCTTTGGTTTGCTGCCTAATGAATCTGGCCCAGTTTTCATTGAATTTGCACTTCAAAATGATTTCACTGTAGTTGACTGGCATGTACTTAAATATATAACTGCTGACCTTTATGGCTGACTGCAGCAGTGCCAAAATGTGAACACATGAAAGTCAAATCCCACTGGGCACACACTCGTTGAATCAACGCCGTCSCACGTKATTTCAATGAAATTACGTTCAACCAAAGTGGYAGAGACGTTGAATTGACGTCTGTGCCCAGTGGGATGCTTCTATTACGTCCAATCCACGTAACACAATATGACATATCAAAAGTGATATGACAGTGTCCAAGTCAGTTTCCAGCTAAGCCAATCAGAGTGTGTGAAAGAGCTTTTTCAAACACAGAACAGAGACAAAACAGATGGACTGTAGTTTAGGCGGCAAACATCTCATCTTTGTGAAAAGCTTCTGATTGTCCAAKTCTGTTGATGAGAAAATGGGGAAGMCCAGAGAAACATAACAAACACGACATCTAGAGCAAACTGACGTAACTCATAACTCATGCATCAAATCACTATTGATACWGATCCATATTAAAGTCTCCTGTCAGAAACAGTCAAGAGTTGAAACGTGAAAACCCAAAGGGGTAGGGTGTGTGAGGACAGGAAGTTGAGAGGCTTTATTAAAATGAGCTGCAATGTGAGCTAAATTGGCTAAAGCCCCACACTGACCTCCGACCTGGAAGTAACTGGCAACTCTTTCACAAACCACTATCCACATTCACCAGAGACAGCTTTCATTAAACCACTATCCACATTCCCTAGAGAGATTTGACTAAGCCTATAGAAAGCCCTAGGACTGTAATACCTACTATGGCTCTAAGGCAGTGGTATTCAAAGCCGGGGTCGCAAACTGCAGTGGGGTCGCCAAAATGTTTTTTTTTTTTATAGGAACAATAATTAAGAGTACAGATTGTTGTATGGGGCAATACACAAACATTTTTGAGAATGATAATTTGAAAGATGCAATTTTATTGAGTAAATGTATTTATTGGTTTCTTTTCATTTTGATAAAATATGAAAATGCAATGAATCAAAGGTTATTTTGTTGATGTAAAAATCTAAATTGACCAATTTTAAGGTTGTGTCATTAGATTTGGTGTGGGAGTGCAATAAATTATTGGGGAAAAAATGGGGTCCCCAGAAATTCTGCCAGACAAAATGGGGTCCCCAGAAATTCTGCCAGACAAAATGGGGCTCCCAGAAATTCTGGCAGACAAAATGGGGCTCCCAGAAATTCTGGCAGACAAAATGGGGTCCACGCTATTTAAAAAAAAATAACACTTCTCTAAGGTATATACCTATTATGCCTTATATATTTCCTGGGTTGGTTTAACGGCTTTACGTCCCTGAGGGGGACGTACTGTGACACCAGTGCAGCAAACTACATGCCCTCCCATTAGCATTACTGGAGGATTTGAAGTAAAMGCTAAGACTTTAGTTCATACAGTATARTGCTTCTGTCCCTCCARCACTCATTCTGTCCTCAGCTCTGCCAACCCCTGCTGGGTTTACAGACCTATTCATACAGCGTCATATAAACCCCACTCCCTCACCTCAGAGGCATCATACCATAGCCTACCTCATCTACCCTCACCACCTGGCTTCAATGAGAGGGAGAGAGRGAGAGAGAAAAAGAAAAACAGAGATGTTTGAGGGATGGCTTAGCCCTCAAAATAACTCACAAGGGAAATGTGCTAGACACTGCCTTGTCTTGTTATCCTTACATGATCATCTCTGGTCCATCTTTAGACCAGATGCATGCTGGTTAGCGTAGTCTTAACACACATATCTGTCCACACCTTTCTCACACTCAGTGCTGACCAAGCACACTCTAAAGAGCCTGACCAGTACACCTGGCTTCCATATCATTCCGTTATCCCCTGTGCAATATCTCTCACACACATAGACATAGTGCGTGTGTGTGCACGTGCGCAAGTTTTATGCATGTGTAAAATATTAGCACTCTCACTGAATCTGTCGGCGCTGCTGTCTGTCTGGATACATGTGTCGTCTTTGATGACTCAACTGGAGGGCCTTGTTAGCGCCTAGTTAGCACCCAGTTAGCGCCCGCTGCTAACCTGCCCCAACTACCTCCCGCTTTTGGGGAACAAGCTCATTTCTAATCTGTACTGTTAGTAGATTGTGGGACAGTAACCTGAGAAGAGAGCTAGCTAGGAACATGAGAGCAGTGCCTGAACTCAGGTCATGGACTATGGACATACACTGCTTGTCGAACATCTCATTCCAAAATCA
>NC_036840.1:7571051-7585673 GCF_002910315.2 Salvelinus sp. IW2-2015 | reverse complement strand
CCCTGCCTTAGGGCTTACCTTCCTGTACATCATGCAGTCCTGCAGCTGGGGGAGGTCCAGCAAGGGGTGGTAACAGCCCTCGGGTTGCCAGGCAACCTCTCTCCAGTCACAGGTCCGGTTGTCGGCACAGCTGAGGCAAGGAACCACCCAACGACCTGGGGAGAGAAGAAGAGAGGGAGGGTAAGAAATGGAGAGAGAAGAAGAGGGAGGGAAAGAAATGGAGAGAGAAGAAGGACAGGCAATCAGAAGTGGATGAAGTGGTTAATTGTTCCTGCTCCAAAAAACATATCTATATTTATTAATAAACTATTTCCATTAACAAAACCTAGACAGACTTTTCACCAGCAAAGCTTCACAGTGTGAGAGTTATAATTCTACACACACACATCACATTGCTCTCCCTGCTYACATTTATTCTCTGCCCTGCAGGGTAGGATATTGGATTTTAATAGCTGAGTTTAACCTCTGACCTTTTGCACTTCAAATCAAAGGGCAGAGTGTGTTGGCCGCTTAAATCAGCCTTGTACAGATACACACACAGCAAGGTTTCATATGGACATCTGGGCACGTATGCATAACATTTCAGAGCGATGAGAATTATTTCTAAGTAGAACATTTCTGAGGATCCTGTAGTGAAATTATTTTTCTGACAGTAATTCATAAAGCCTTTCAGCTATGTATGGAACGTAATCTATAAAAACAATGTGAAGTAATATCTTTGGGGGGGGAAAGAGACCTGGTACATCCCCAGAGGTGCAGGGCCGAGTTGGGGCCTGGGGCTCGCCTGGAGAGAGTGGCCCAGGGAGTGGCTCCAAACCACAGGGCTGATCTGGTTGCACCACCAGGCCACAGTCCTGCGTAGACACAGGGAGAGAGAGATAGATGAGATTATGAGGAATGGTCCATTGTACTGGGAGGCTGAGGGAACTCCATCATGTTGAGTTGATGTTGTAATCTAGTATCCATTCAGTGCTATTGTTGTGGTTTCCATTCAGTGCTATTGTTCTAGGATCCATTCAGTGCTATTGTTCTAGTATCCATTCAGTGCTATTGTTCTAGTATCCAAGTCAGGTGTATTGTATTGTAGTATTCCATTGTGCTATTGTTCTAGTTTTCCATGTCAGTGCTTATGTGTGGTTCTAGTTATCCCATGCAAGTGCTATTTGTTTCTTAGTAATCCATGTCGAGTGCTATTGCTCTAAGTATCCATTCAGTGCTATTGTTCTTAGTTTCCATTCAAGTGCTGATTGTTCTTAGTATCGCATTCCATGTGCATTGTTTTTCTAGTATCCAAATTAGTGCTTTGTTCTAAGTAATCATTCAGTGCTATGTTGTATTAAATTTAGTATCCATTCATGTGCTATTGTTCATATTTCAGTCCCCAGTGCTATTGTCGTTAGTATCCATCAGTGCATGTTCTTTATTGTGTTTGTTCTAGTATCCATTCATGCTATTGTTCTGTAATCATTCAGTGCTATTGTGTTCTAGTATCCATTCATTGCCATTGTTGCTATTATCCATTCGATGCTATTGTTCTAGATCATTCAAGTGCTATTGTTCTAGTATCCATTCATTGCTATTTGTCTAGTATCCATTCAGTGCTATTGTTGTAGTATCCATTCATGCTATTGTTGTAGTATCCAGTCAGTGCTAATTGTTTTAGTATCCATTCATTGCTATTGTTCTAGTATACAGTCAGTGCTATTGTCTAGATCCATTCAGTGCTATTGTTCAGTTATCTCATTCAGTGCTATTGTTCTAAAGATATCCAGTCCAGTTGGCTATTGTTCTAGTAAATCCATTCAGCTCGCCTATGTAGTTTGCCATTTCTAGGTATCCATTCATTGCTATTGTTTAGTATCCATTCAGTGCTGATTGTATTGTAGTATCCATTCATGCCCATGTGCTTAGTATCCAGTCAGTGCTATTGTTGTAGTATCCATTCATTGCTATTGTTCTAGTATTCCAGGGGAAAGTATTTTTTTTTTTCAGTTTTGCTAATTGGTTGTTAGTATCCATTCAATTTGCTATTGTTCTAGTATTCCATTCAGTGCTATTGTTCTTAGTATCCATCAGTGCTATTGTTCTAGTATCCATTCAGTGCTTATTGTTCTTAGTATCCATTTCAAGTTGTGCTATTGTTTAGTATCCATTCAGTGCTATTATGTTCTATTCCATTCAATGCTATTGTTTAGTATCCATTCAGTCTATTGTTCTAGTTTATCCATCAGTGCTATTGTTCTAGTATCCATTCAGTGCTATTGTTTCTAGTATCCCATTCAGCTTATTGTTTAGTATCCATCAGTGCTATTGTTCTAGTCCATTCAGTGCTATGTTCTAGTATCCATCAGTGCTATTGTTCTAGTATTCCATTCAGTGCTATGTTTCTAGTTATCCATTCAGTGCTATGTTTCTAGTATTCATTCATGCTATTGTTCTAGTATCCATTCCAGTGCTATTGTTTAGTATCCATTCAGTGCTATTGTTCTAGTAATCCATTCCAGTGCTCATTGTTCTAGTATCCATTCAGTGCTATTTGATTATCTATTGTTTGATCCATTCAGTGCTATTGTCTAGTATCCATTCATGCTAGTTTGTTCTAGTATCATTCAAGTTGCTATAGTTCTAGTATCCATTCAGTCCATTGTTCTTAGTATCCATTCCAGTTCGCTATTGTTCTAGTATCCATTCAGTGCTATTGTTCTAGTATCCATTCAGTGCTATTGTTCTAGGATCCATTCAGTGCTATTGTTCTAGTATCCATGTTGTCACGATGAAACACAGTAATGCAAATGTCAGGTTGGGGTAGATTTATGACCATATGAATTCAACAATTCAACTCATCTGACCATTCATACAACCATATAGACGATGGAAATCTCCTTTGTCAAAGGCTTTCATAGCTGTAGTTGTGTACTGATAGGAATGGTAATGTTTTCCCCTCTCTGTTTGAGTTATGGGAGGCAGTTACTGTAAAACAAGTCTCCGACCACTGAGTCATCCCTGTCTCAATCTTTATTTTATTTAACCCTTAATTTACCAGGTAATGGTAATGACCTTTCTGCCATTAACTCACTCAATGTGTTTCCATCTCTCTTTTGGGCCCTCTCTTTTCTCACTTCTCTCTTTTCTCACAATCTTTCACTTCTTTACTCATTTCTCGCCATCACTCCCTTCTTTCTCTCTTCCCTTCGGTATTAGAGAGCTTGGCGGTGGGCGCTGTCCCTCTCCTTGAGGTTGGTGGTGGTGGGGGGTCAAATGGTTGGAGGTGAGGGGTCAGAGGTCAAACAAACCTAACCAGATGAATGACAGCGGCCGGGAAGCTACGTATCGCAGGGGCCCCGTGGGAGCCGCCCGACCGTCTGGCCCTGAGTACAGAGACACCGCCAGGCACCTCCTCTTATATCGGGCTTGCGGCGCGACTGAACCTCACACACACAAACATAGATGCCCCCCACACACACARTTACACACATACACTTTCCCTTTCAAAAGGGCCATGAAGAAACTGAACCTCACACACACACCCACCCAACCTCCCTCCCTCCCTCCCTCCGAGGGTCTTCAGTTCACACGTCCACACCACATTCCCCACGGCTCCGGCGCAGCTCTCAACAAAGTGCCACAAGACAACTTAACAGGGATTTTCTTGTTCGTACCTGTGCACAGTGTACACGCCACAAACACAGAGGCCCTGGGGTCTGAGGGAGCCGCCTGGGGCCACGGCTCAACCGCCGTTATGGAGGAAACGCACCGCGTCCACCTTTCATCCTTCCCTCCATCCCTCTTCTTAAAACGGACCGGAGAGTCTCGCGGCCACCTTCCCTCCATCCCTCCATCCCTCTTCTTAAAACGGACCGGAGAGTCTCGCTGCCACGTAAAAAAGATCTGTATATACAGTATATATATTTTCTCTGCCCTTTCTCAATCTTTTTCCCTCTCTTTCTCTCAACCCCCCTCTTTCTTTTACAGTGGCAGGTACGCATATAGACCAGCATTTTGTCTGATGTCAAGTTCTCTTTCCCCCTCCTTAAAATTAATTCTCCAACAGGGAGCGTTAATAGTATCCCCCAACACCAGCCCTCAGTGAAAACACCTGATTCATGGACAATCAATTCTCAGCCAGGCTCCCCGATAGGACTCTCCTAACGTCACATTCAGTTAATAAAGTGCTGAAAACCAAGAGATAGTTTGTGGCCACCTAGGGACTAGAGAGCAGTACTTCAGAGGAGAATGTTGTGTGTGTGTGTGTGTGTGTGTGTTGACTTGGTTATAAGGTTCTGAGTTCAACACTACAGTAATCTGCATTGATCAAAGAGCTATGCTAACCAACCTCGATACAAGGGAGTGCTAATCCCTGACACACACACACACACACAGCTAATCCGACCGTGCTCTCCATTAGATCATAGCTGCTTGTCTCTGTGCCAAGTGGCCTTGTTAAGACACCACTACCTGCCTTTGTTGGAGCAGACACAAAGGCTGGTCAATCTACCGACTCCAATCCTCCAGGACCAAAAGGACCCTACTCATTAGAGAAGCCAGCTTAGTAGGAAGACAAGTAGGGGTTGAGATCGGAACAAAAAGTTAATTGGGGGAAAAAGGAATAACACACAAAATAATAAATATTTGGGGATATAATAAATATTTTGAGAATTCTGTCTCAAAAAGGTATCAAGCTTTTCCTGTCAATGCGTCAACAGTAGGGTGAGAATGCCAGCTGAATCTGGCAAGCAGAGAGGGAGCTTGGATAACGGAGCTCGGCTTGGGAAGTAGTAGCACAAGGTAAACACACCCAGGCATAGGAGTGTACAAACACACACTCCAAAAATCACTCCTCTGAAGATAGGCTCGGTCTAATCCTGAATAAAACAATACAACTGTATAAAACAATAAAGCTAGGGGAAACCTCAGTCTTCATGCCGGGTCTCCCAGTGGTTGTTGGCTGCTGTTGAGACGACAGGCCAATCCCTAGAAAGACTGCTGAAATACACTGAGTTCCTTCAGGGCAGTTATACTGTAAAGCACTGGATTCCTCTCCTCAGAGAGTCAATTTTATGGTTATAGGAGAGCCTCTGACTCCCAAAGAACACAGTGGAAATAAAATAACTGAACCAGTAAAAAGTGTTGTAAATATCATCGTCGAAATACCAGCCTTGAGCAAAATAACTCTTAGGTTTTACCGGTTTGATTGATCAGTAAAGATCTTCAGAGTAAATGCAATACAGTATATATAATAACGAGAGAGACATTCCGAGGTAACAATTTATAATCTGCAACGTTATTAAAGCATCCTTTCATAATCCGTTTTTAGGTGGTTGACACAACCTGTTGTGACAGCTTGAACAGCCACCTTAAAAGCTGGAGTCCTTAATGYTGAACCTGCCACGTCCGTTTGTGATACTACAACAACAAAAMAAGTTACTGCAACAACCACTACTGTTTTTCCCCCTCTGACGTCATCGCACACACGKTAAAAGAGCACAATATMTACTGCCATTGTTTTGTACCATGCTGCGCGACGCTCCTCAGTACGTCAACAAAAACAGTGACAACGGGTGTGGGGCGGCCAGTGACCCTGTTTCCCCCTAATGGGTGGTGAGGCGGCCAGTGACCCTATTTCCCCCTAATTGTAAGGCGTTTAAATCTGCCTCCTCTCTCGGACGAGGAGGAGCATGGGTCGGACCAACACGCAGCGAGGTATGTAGACATAATGAATTTATTTTGAAATACAAAGACGAATACGAAAACACTTGGAAAATTACAAATAAGAAAACGACTAGACGAAACCTGAACATGGAACTTACATCCTACACGCAGAATACGGACAAGGAACAGACTACATCAAACGAATGAACAACAAAACAGTCCCGTGTGGTGCACAATACAAGACACGAAAGACACAGGAGACAATCACCACAAACAAACAGTGTGAACAGCAACCTATATATGGTTCTCAATCAGAGGAAAAGTCAAACACCTGTCTCTGATTGAGAACCATATAAGGCTGATTACAAGACCTAAACATAGAAAACACAAAACATAGAAATGCCCACCCCCTCACGCCCTGACCGACTAACACATACAAAACAAAGAAAATAGGTCAGGAACGTGACACTAATGCAGATTCCATCTGAGGCCTTTATACTCATATCTTATACGGGTTGAAAATGGCAGATTAAGGCACTGATAAGCGGCTAAATTGGAACGCAGTGGCTGTACAGTAACATGCTATAAATGACTTCAGACCCCAGGCTCTGCGCTTCACAGCGCTGTATGGGTTTTGACTGACAGGCGTTCTGAACTTGGAGCCAGCGCGCGACAGAAGTTTCCCCCATCCCTCCTGCTAATTGGGCAACTTTTGCAAAATGTTGTCGTCTGAGTGAGGGAAATGCTGTAAATGAAGAGGACTCATTGTATTTTGAAAGACGTTGAGGATTATAATAATACAGATTTAATGTCATACAAGAAGCAAACACGTTGAGTCCAATGTGCACTTACATTTCTATATCATAAACCTAGTGGTCATAAACATTGACATGTTTATGACACTACAAGATGACCTGACGTCATACCCTGGGCTGTTCCGAACAGAATGCACGCATGACAAAATTACGATCTGTTTCTCTGAATTGCCTGTGAAAGCCTCGTAATTTATAATTTAGCTGTCATATTAGCAACAGAAACCGTCTTCAAATGATCCCACCTGACCCATTTGAGATGAAAATGGGCCGTTTTTAGATTGCGTAACAACACACAGTAATTGTGTGATGGCGGGGATGCAGGGCTGTGTTCCAAACAAAACAACTACAAATGTGCTTGCTCTAGTTCCTCAAAGGCACGGCTAGGAGGTCAAAAAAGCCCTTGTAGTTGAAGACTCTTCTTTGAGATAAAAGTGTATTGAAATTACTCAGGAACTGTGCACACTTTGAAGAGGTGTGTGTCCACTTGGAGACACCAGTTAGTCCTCTCACTCAAACCCTTGTCATTGTTTGGTCTTATGTTGCACCTACCACGTTACTGAATGTATCCAGAGTGCTTTCAGATTTCGTTAATCAACAAATTGGCAAAGTACAGTAAATGTAAAATGCACATAATCAACAGTGTAATGTTTGGATTCAGTCTTGGTGAACTGTTGTGTCCTCAATTTTGGTCTAATCATTTCCCCATAACCTCAAAACTGATCCCTTTCAATTGTACAGGTTATGCATATGCTTTATTTTCTCCTGTAAGAAACATTTACATGTAGCCTATCCATATAGGCCAATTCCACGAGTGTAAAGGGTTAAAGAGCATTTCATATAATCTGTCTCATAAGGATTTGATCAGATGCTATTAGGTTGTAATCCTAATCTGTCACGCTTGGGGCTAAAACCCAATTTTCCGTAGGTCTATCTGGGCTCCCCACCATATCCCAACACAGAAAGGAAAACACTAAACGGTCACGTACACTTAGACAGTATTCTCTGGCAGACTAGTTGTTTTGCCCTAAAAACGGCACAACATCCATTTCTGTCAAATCGGCGTGTATTGTATTGGCTTTTGTTATTCGTTTCTTGTGAGAGAGGGGAAAAGAACGAAAGGGTAGAGTATTTTCTGGCTAGAATACTGTTTTCACTTCTACCCTAGTTGAAGTATATACGCCATGTATTTCATAAATGTTGACATGTTAACAAGACTGCTGCCTGCCATCTGAGGAATGTTATTTTAGTTCTTGTGGGAAAATGACATTTTACTCTCCGGTGTGGGAATGAATGGGAGGAGGGAGTTAGGGAGGACGAGTGAAAGAGTGGAATATTCAACACTTTAGAGAATGACACACACACACACACACACACACACACACACACACACACACACACACACACACACACACACACACACACACACACACACACACACACACACACACACACACACACACACACACAACACACACACACCCTGTTATGCTTACTACTTCCCTAAGCATGCATCTGATCAAACCAGCCTCTCTGATGCACCGTAGCCTCAGAAACATTGGCTGTCCAATCAAAATGAATCACAGGTCACTATGTATCTGTTGAACACGGACATGGTCTTGAAGACGTAAACAACCCTTGTTAGAATGACGTTGATTAGACCATAGGGATAGACCATAAACCATGGAATGGGTTCCCCTTCAGTCATTACATCACCAAGTCATTATTGCAGACAGATACAGTGACCAAGAACCACACCACAGAATGTGGGAGGATGCAGGTTCCACTAGGTTCCATCCAGGGCCCTGGGTGTTCATGTCTACCTCCCTCTGAGCTTCCCAGATGTCTTCTGATCGCACTCCCAGTGGTCCAAGCGGAAGAGAGGAATCCTACCGCCAGTCACGCACGGAGGAGGACTATCAAAGAATTATGGGATGAATATAAACAAGTTTGTCATACCATGTGATTGTAATGACAGGGAAAATTGCTGTGGGACATGGTAGAGAAAAAGACGGACTTCTGAGAAGTTTGTTGTGTGTACACCAGTCTCCAGCCACTCTAAACATCAAAGTAGAGCTTATAAAATGTCTAGCACTATCCCAAAGGAGATACGGAATATTGCATGAATAGGGCTATAGGATTAGGAGATCATCGCACGCACCCACACACACACACACACACACACACACACACGCACACGCACACGCACACACTCTGCAGTATAACAGTCTTTCAGAATGCTTATGGTCAGCCATCAGATAAGAGTTCCTTATTACACACAGAGGAAATGAGAAGAGTTCTGAACTGACAGCTCTAACGCTCAGACCTCTACCCCAGAACCACAGAGGAGCCGGCGCAACATGATACYCACACACAAACACACATTTATTACCACACACACATCCTTATCAATCGGTGACCCTCTAACCCACATACACACACACACTTCTCCTGCTTTCCTCCTCTCATCAAGGGGCAGAGTGTGTGTGGTAACAAATGTGTGTGTGTGTGTATCATGTTGCGGTGGCTCCTCTGGGTCTCAATGGGCTTTTCCTGGTTAATTAAAGGTTCAATCAAAAATACAAGCGAGTAATACCTGTACAATGCGTCACACTGGAAGGTATGAACAAACGCATACAAAAAAAATCATGATAAAAGACATGAAGACCTTTTGGTAGGAAGTCCCATGATGGCACTATGAAGTACAGAGTGCCAAGTCAAAAGGGGAAAGAAACCCAGCCAGATCCCAGAGGAAACAACGGTCAGCCAATCTGGAATGTGTRTGCCACACA
Organism: Salvelinus sp. IW2-2015; assembly: GCF_002910315.2. NCBI lineage: Eukaryota > Metazoa > Chordata > Actinopteri > Salmoniformes > Salmonidae > Salvelinus > Salvelinus sp. IW2-2015. The sequence goes on along the minus strand of NC_036840.1, from coordinate 7,576,420 downwards.
GCGATATCCACACTGCCAAATGTTCAATCACTTGCAGCTCACAAGGACTTTCCCAGCCTCTCAGCTCAGCCAGTGTAAGATATGTACGCAGATTCCTAGAAGTACAATCACAATTGCGCCAGAATGTTGCGGATTTTAATTCATGAAATTTCAAGGGGGATAAAAAAAACTGTTTCAATTCCATGCATTCTGTTTCTATGGGAAAACAATGACTTCCTCAACTAGGTTATTCATCTATATCCATTKCRAACTCTCAGCCTGAAAGCGCTCAGTTCATGGAGGAACGTTGAACCATCAGAGCCACCATATGGCCATTAGMAGACTTTACTACCAATCACATAAACTAACACATATAATGACTGTGTGGTCATTTAAAGTATGTTTTAACCATACAGTCCTTCCTCCACATCCACAACAACAACCATGATGTAACCTGGCAACAGAGTGACCACTGGAAACCGCAGGCTGAGATGACCAGTCCCTATGACCGTGTAAAGATCATCAGAGCATGAGTAGCTAAAGCTAACATGAGCGTTAGCCGCAAGCACTAGCCCCTACTAAGTGAAATGGAGCCATGCGAGCGCTATTGATCCACTGCAGTGAGGACCAGAACTGGAGAACCTGGGAAACCTATAACAAGAGTCCAGGCCAGGAATGAGTCATCCCAACCCAACTCCAGAGGTTCAACAAGGGTTTGTTTGTGCCAGGTATTAAACTTCATCTGGTATTGTACTGGTTTTCTGGGACTCAGATCTGGCCAATGGAAGGTTAGGCAGTCCAGTTCTTATGGGCAGTCCATTGCGAGCTTTGTTGTCGTTAGGAGCGCGCCGAGAAAGACACAGGGAGACAAAAACAGGAACAGAGAGACATAGAAATCGAGATGGAGAGACAGGAACAAAGACGGAGAGAAAGAGGACTAAAGTGATTGAGAAGTCTTGGTAAGCCCAGAGTCTTAGTSAGCCAGTCAGTCAGTAGTAGACAGCCCAAACTCAGAGAACGACGTCGTCATGGCAGGAGAGCCAAATGAACAGTGACTGGTGGAATATTCGGTGGATAATGGTACAGTTATTGCAACATGCACCCATTATTGGGCTGCCGCGACCACAAACGAGAGACGCAGGGGCAGGAGTCACTTAAATGGAACCCCTGATTGGGAGCGAGCGTAGAGCTGCATTTACTAGATCATACACCCCCTTTTCTCTTTAACAGAGCCCAATACTCATGCCAGAAGCCGGATAAAGTCCCAACCGCATCTGTAAAGGTTTAATAGCAGTAGGATTCTATGTTTTTACCGTTCCAAATCAATGTTTACAGATCTGCACTTAAAACTTCTTGTCAATAGGGGGGCGCTGTTTTCACTTTGGAAAAAATCGTGCCCAATTTAAACGGCCTCGTACTCTATTCTAGATCATACAATATGCATATTATTATTACTATGGATAGAAAACACTCTCAAGTTTCTAAAACTGTTTTAATTATATCTGTGAGTAAAACAGAACTAATTTGGCAGCAAACTTCCATACAGGAAGTGAAAAATCTGAAAACGAGGCTCTGTTTCAGGGCCTGCCTATTCAACTGGCTTTTATTTATCGATATACATGCACTTCATACGCCTTCCACTAGATGTCAACAGGCAGTGGAAGGTGGAATGGGGTGTCTAGCTTGATCTGAGGTCGAACAAGAGCTTTTGGAGTGACAGGTCTGCCATTTTGTCAGTTTTCCAAGGCGCGCGGAGAGCTCCACATTGTCTTCTGAAAAGCGTTCGGTATACACGGCGAATATCTCCGGCTCTGATTTATTTATACATATTAGAAAAACATCATAAAGTAGGTTTTTCAACCGAGTTTTATCAGTTTATTCAACGTTTATTGGGACTTTTGGAGTTTTCCGTTCTTTGCGCCAAGAGAGGATGGAATTTAGCAACCTTGGCTAGCATTGTGGCGCGAATTCGACAGAAGAAATGGACATTCTAAAACCAAACAACGATTTATTCTGGACCAAGGACTCCTTGTACAACATTCTGATGGAAGCTCAGCAAAAGTAAGAAAACATTTTGATGTTATTTCGTATTTCTGTGGAATATGTAGAATCCAACAGGGCGGAGAATATGTGAGCGCTGTCTCACAATAATGTATTTTGTATGTTGTAGTAAAGTTATTTTTAAAAATCTAACACAGCGGTTGCATTAAGAACCAGTGTATCTTTCATTTGCCATACAACAAGTATTTTTATGTAAAGTTTATGATGAGTTCTTTGGTCAGATAGGTGAGTGTCCAAAATATCTCCGGACATTCTGGGAAAATGTTGCTACGTATTCACAATGTATAACCACGATTTGCAGCTCTAAATATGCACATTTTCGAACAAAACATAAATGTATTGTATATGTTATATGATGTTATAAGACTGTCATCTGATGAAGTTGTCCAAAGGTTATGATTAATTTTATATTTATTGCTGGTTTTTGCGAAGCTACCTTTGCGGTGAATAAATGCGGTGTGTGTGTTGGCTATTGTGGTAAGCTAATATAATTCTATATTGTGTTTTCGCTGTAAAACACTTAAAAAAATCGGAAATATTGGCTGGATTCACAAGATGTTTATCTTTCATTTGCTGTACACCATGTATTTTTCATAAATGTATGATGAGTATTTATGTATTTCACGTTGCTCTCTGTAATTATTTCTGGCTGCTTTGATGCTATTTTTGTGGTGGCTGCAATGTAAAACTATGATTTATACCTCAAATATGCAAATTTTGAACAAAACATAAATGTATTGTATAACATGTTATAAGACTGTCATCTGATGAAGTTGTTCTTGGTTAGTGACTAATTATATCTCTGTTTGTCGGTTTTGTGAAGCTACCTATGCGGTGGAAACATGGTGGAAATATGCGGTTGTGTGTTTGGCTATTGTGGTTAGCTAATATAAATACATATTTGTGTTTTCGCTGTAAAACATTTTAAAAATCGGAAATGATGGCTGGATTCACAAGATGTTTATCTTTCATTTGCTGTACTGGACTTTGATTTTCATGAAAATTATTATTATATGATATCCCTGTCCCGTTAGGCTAGGCTATGCTAGTCAGCTTTTTTGATGAGGAGGATCCGGATCCGGGATGGTATCACTGAAAGGTTAACAGAGTCGGGACTGTATATGAAGAAATATTTCCTATAAGGTGAGTTACTACACTGATTGAGTGGTGATTACAAGGGACACGAGGACTTGTGAGAATTGGATGGAATATGCAGGGCTGTTATTCATATTTGGGTGATCCTCGGTTGATTGCCAGGGCTATGTCTGCTGCTGAACAGCATTCCACAGTCCACACCGCCATATTGGACATGCTTGGCGTTACCATAGCAACGTGTAAAAGCAAAAAGACAATGTTTACGCTTTGGTGACAGGGAGGCTTTTTTTGGCACAGGCGGGGCCTAAACATTCCACCACTGTCTAAGACCTCAGATATTCCATATAAGCAAAAGTACTGAAATGTGTACTGTTATTTTTAGTGATTTAAATAGTATTTAATTATTTTTTTTTGACTTGTGTACATGCTAGATATTGGAGCTTGTGTATGTTCATAGTAACGAGAGGACAGGTTTGGCTAAGTGAGATAATTCATACGTAAGTTGTTGACTGGTTAAATTAGGTTGTTGTGGCTCCATTTACATTGGGATAGAACACACACAGAGACAAATGCATACATTTCCTATAACCGATTATTATAACATGGTTTATCGGGCCTTTGGAGGAACCGCAGAACCCGCTGGACTCGCTCCGGGGGAAGGGGAAGGGGGCGGGCAAGGAGGAGAACAGTGGGTTCTGGCAGCGGAACGCCCACACATCTACCCTCTGATCAGAACAACAGTACACAACTCATTACCAGTTTACAATACCACCCAGAAACAATGCCTAATGAGGAAACAGACGCATACAGGAACACATGCAGAGGTGGGGCGACAAGTAGCCTAGTGGTTAGAGMGTTGGACTAGTAACCGGAAGGTTGCAAGTTCGAATCCCCGAGCTGACAAGGTAAAACTCTGTCGTTCTGCCCCTGAACAAGGCAGCTAACCCACTGTTCCTAGGCCGTCATTGAAAATAAGAATTTGTTCTTAACTGACTTGCCMAGTTAAATAAAGGTAAWAAAAAAATATGCAGAGGTGTGTGTGCTCAGTGCGAATGAGAGAGAGTGAGAGAGAGGCAGACAGAATCTGAGAGAAACAAGGGGGTGTCAGATGGAGAGAAAGGGGGTTAAAATGGATGGATGCTGAACAAGAGGCTAAGGGAAGAGGGTCTGTGAGTGTTATGTCAGCTAATGTACAAGCGACCTCTAGTACTACTGTATAATCAAACATCAAACTGCAACAAAACACATAACACAGCTTTAAAACCAATCATGTGATAGCCTACTCTCTCTCTGTGTGTGTGCGAACATACATGCATGTTTATACGCTTGTTAATGTGCCTTAAAACTCAAGTGTCTTTTCCTATGTGAAAACGAGCCTTAAACTGTCACTCTCCCTCTCTCCCTGCCAACACAATCCACACATCTTAACATTATGGTTTCCCTCCACTATGAGCTGGCCTCGCTTCTCCTCAGACGTCATTCCCATTTCCCCGTGCCAGGAACGCAGCCAGGGACACCAGCGGGAATAACAGCGATCCAGGAGTGACGCCATTAAGCCTAACTGCTCCTTCATGACCAGAGATCTGTCATGTCCTCATGACAACCATCCTCATTTAACTGTGTAACAGCAAGGAGGCCCATGCATTGATCCAGAGGGGAAACAGTGGAAAGAGAAACAGTGAGAGAGTGATGGAGCYAGAGAAAGAGCGTGAGAGGAACAGAGGGGTGAGAGAAGAGGGAAGACAGAGGGTTGTGTTGGTTCCTGGAGGATGACGTTAGGAAAGTTCCGGTTTTGGGAATCCTGTGGTTGCCAGGTAAGCGATATTCCCAAGTTAGGATATTCCCTCATAGACAGGTGCTGGGAGAGTTGGAGGAGCGGGAAWTTAAGTCAGGACAGTGGAAATGTGGAAATGTGGGCATTGCCAAGTTTACATAAGACTTGCTCTCTGGACCTCCATGTGCCCATAGTCACGAGGAAACACACCATTACCACAATGATCTTCATGAACCAGACAACCTACTGCCTGTGTGTGTGTGTGTGTGTTGTGTGTGTGTGTGTGTGTGCTGTGTGTGTGTGTGTGTGTGTGTGTGTGTGTGTGTGTGTGTGTGTGTGTGTGTGTGTGTGTGTGTGTGTGTGTGTGTGTGTGTGTGTGTGTGTGTGTGTGTGTGTGTGTGTGTGTGTGTGTGTGTGTGTGTGTTGTGTGTGTGGAATTCGTGAGGATAGGTACAGTAAC
>NC_036840.1:7560916-7564110 GCF_002910315.2 Salvelinus sp. IW2-2015 | reverse complement strand
ATAAACTGAACACGTTCCCACACAAAACATGTGTCGGCACTCAATATCAGAATCAAAGAGTGCTCCCCCCACCCCTGACAAGGTAAGTCCTCCTTCTGTAGTAACAGAAAGTGCTCCTGTTGGACTTTCTCACGGGGTGAGTGTAACCAGTCCTCATAAGTGAGCCATGGCTTGGGCATAAGAACACCAGCTCTGTGAAGTCAATACAACGGACCAGGATGGGATACGAGACAAGGAAGCTATCTGCAGACTTATTGAGATCACACACTCAGTCAGTTTCCCCATTCCCACCTGTTTGGCTATCAACATAACACGCATAACTAGATAACCAAGCAGCATCAGACAGACAGCCAGACAGCCTGCTGATACGAACACTGAAGCCCTGAGCCTTCACATGATAGCACTTCAAAAGCCCCACATGCCGCATCAATGGAGGCCCTGTTCTAGGGCCCAATTCTCCTGCCCCCCATGTAGGATGAGTGGACAATATTTGCTCTCTCTCTGACCCACGGAGGAAGAGAGTGAACGACTAGAATTTTAGCGGAAGAGGGGAGCAGATGAGATAGTAGTTGTTAGCAGAGCGTGGTTGTCAGTGACATGGAAAGGGAAAGGGGGGGTACCTAGTCAGTTGTACAACTGAATGCATTCAACTGAAATGTGTCTTCCGCATTTAACCCAACCCCTCTGAATCAGAGAGGTGCGAGGGGGGCTGCCTRAATCGACATCTACGTCTTCGGCGCCCGGGGAACAGTTTGTTAACTGCRTTGCTCATGGACKGATTTTTACCTTGTCAGCTCGGGGACTCGATCCAGCAACCTTTCGGTTACTGGCCAACGCTCTAATGCATGGCAGATCGATGTACAGGGCAGGTTGCAGAGCAGAYAGACCTGTGTCGGAGATCAACGAAAACGCCATCACCTCATAGAAAGTGTGAAATATAAAAAGGCACATCAAAACAGCACACAACAGGACAAGACAAAGTACAACATTGCACAAAGCAGAGAACCACATATTGGACTTTCAGAGTTCGCATTGGAGGGTTACATCAGCTTAAGAGAATGAGCAACCACATRTGAAATATCCCTCAGTAAGAACATAATACTATGGATTTCCTTTCCTATGGGTGGAACACATAAACGTGGGGACTTGTGGTACGGAGAGGGAGTTTATACTGGGTTTGCCCTGGGGTCACACTGCTAACGACTACACCAGACGCTCTCAGCAATTAGCCCTCGCTAGCCCTCAATATTACCAAAACACGACATAAGGCTTCGTCCAATGCAATTTAAATCAAGGTTTTGTACGTCTGACACTAAATACATTCCATCACCGTCCTCATGATATCCCCTCTTTAAATCATCTATTTTATAAGAGCAAAATCAGGAGCCAAAACCCTCCTCAATYTGGTGTACATATTGCAGAATCCTGAAGGCCCTTTTCTCACTGCTGTGCCTCAGCTGGTCTAATTGACAGGTGATGCATTCAGGTCACTTTGATATGGAAAGTCCCTAAGCTGTGTTTAAAGAGAAATAAAGAGAGGATGGTGATATTAGAGAGAGTGGGGCCAGGGGGACTGGGAGAGAATGAGGGAAATGGGAATGTGCTCTGGCATCAAAATAATTCCTCTCCTCTGCCACTTTGCCACTCTCCTCTCTGATCCCTTAATGGTTTCCACAGCATGGCTCACATGGGGGGGGGGGTGAAACTGTTTGCCTGATTTGTGAATGTATGTCTGAGCATGAATGTGTGTGTGTCTGTGCGTGTGTGGTGAAGCACAGAGCTGTGAGAGCACGCTCGTGGTTTGTAGAGACTCCAGTCTCTGGGTGTTTCTCACACTGACTTCAGGACAGAAGGAAAGCATACCCGATTTTTTACCTTGTCAGCTCGGGACTCGATCCAGCAACCTTTCGGTTACTGGCCAACGCTCTAATGCATGGCAGATCGATGTACAGGGCAGGTTGCAGAGCGAAAGACTGTGTTCGGAGATCAACGAAAACGCCATCACCTCATAGAAAGTGTGAAATATAAAAGGCACATCAAAACAGCACACAACGGACAAGAAAATACAACATTGCACAAAGCAGAGAACCACATATTGGACTTTCAGAGTTCGCATTGGAGGGTTACATCAGCTTAAGATGAGCAACCACATCTGAAATATCTCAGTAAGAACATAATACTATGGATTTCCTTTCCTATGGGTGGAACACATAAACGTGGGACTTGTGGTACGGAAGGGATTTTATACTGGGTTCCCTGGGTCACACTGCTAACGACTACACCAGACGCTCTCAGCAATTAGCCCTCGTTGCCCTCATTATTCCCAAACACGACATAAAGGCTTCGTCAAATGCAATTTAAATCAAGGTTTTACGTCTGACACTAAATACATTCCATCACCGTCTCATGATATCCTTTTTAAATCATCTATTTTATAAAGAGCAAAATCAGGAGCCAAAACCCTCCTCAATGGTGTAACATATTGCAGATCTGAAGGCCCTTTTCTCACTGCTGTGCCTCAGCTGGTCTAATTGACAAGGTGATGCATTCAGGTCACTTTGATATGGAAAGTCCCTAAGCTGTGTTTAAAGAGAAATAAAGAGAGGATGGTGATATTAGAGAGAGTGGGCCAGGGGACTGGGAGAGAAGAGGGAAAGGAATGTGCTCTGGCATCAAATAATTCTCTCCTCTGCCACTTTGCCACTCTCCTCTCTGATCCCTTAATGGTTTCCACAGCATGGCTCACATGGGGGGGGGGGGGGGGGGGGGGGGGGTGAAACTGTTTGCTGATTTGTGAATGTATGTCTTGAGCATGAATGTGTGTGTGTCCTGTGCGTGTGTGGTGAAGCACAGAGCTGTGAGAGCACGCTCGTGGTTTGTAGAGACTCCAGTCTCTGGGTGTTTCTCACACTGACTTCAGGACAGAAGGAAAGCATTAAGCCTCTAGTGTTGTTTTACCCCAGACCACCCGGACTGGCCCAAGTCTTCCTATCTATATCTCTGCCACAATCTCTCAGTGAGTGAGTGTGGTGTGTGTGTGTGTGTGTGTGTGTGTGTGGGTGTGTGTGTGTGTGTGTGTGTGTGTGTGTGTGTGTGGTGGTTGTGTGTTTTGTGGTGTGGGGGTGGGGGTGTGTGGTGTGTGTGTGTGTGTGTGTGTGTTGTGTGTGTGTGTGTGTGTGTGTGGTGTGTGTGTT
>NC_036840.1:7547357-7549956 GCF_002910315.2 Salvelinus sp. IW2-2015 | reverse complement strand
TAGAGGAGGGAAGGGGTTCTAGGAGCCTCTGAAACTCTATCCAAATGGGGTGTCCTACAGGACAGAGAGAGGGAACTTACTGTAGCTCACCTTCCATTCATATACAGTCACCTCCTAAATTATTGGCACCCTTGAAAAATATGTTTAAAAAAATGGCACACATGTTGACCCACACCCTTCGTCCTCCTTTCATCCCAGTGCAAGATGATACAGCTGGGTGTAGGAGTAGGATGGGTTGGGGTCACAGGGTTATGTGTGATGTGTGTCAGCCGCATTCCATTTGTCCATACAACCGGTCCCAAATCAGCCTCTAGCACATCTGATAGTAACCCTTCCTGACTGGTGGCTGATGGATGAGACAGAGGAATAGGACGGTGGTTGGGATTCCCTTTACGCTCCGAGTCAAAACAGATTACATGCATTACAATGATGAGGATTAAAAAAACCTCTACAGGATCGGTGGGTCCCCCACGGACGGTTGAGCTAACGTAGGCTAATATGATTAGCATGAGGTTGTAAGTAACAAGAACATTCCCAGGACATAGACATATCTGATACTGGCAGAAAGCTTAAATTCTTGTTAATCTAACTGCACTGTCCAATTTACAGTAGCCATTACAGTGAAAGAATACCATGCTATTGTTTGAGAAGAGTGCATAGTTATGAACTTAAAAAATGATTAATAAACCAATTAGGCACATTTGGGCAATTTTGAACAGAAATACAATGGTTCACTGGATCAGTCTAAAACTTTGCACATGCCACTATTGCCATCTAGTGGCCAAAATCTAAATTGCAGCTGGCTGGAATAATACATTATGACCTTTCTCTTGCATTTCAAAGATGATGGTACAAAAACAAAATACAAATAAACGCATGATTTTATCTTTGTATTATCTTTTACCAGATCTAATGAGTTATATTCTCCTACATTCATTTCACATTTCCACAACTAAATTAATTAAAAAGTGGTTTTTAATATATCTAATGTGGATATTACAGTCACCTCCAAAATGATTTGCACTCTTGATAAAGATGAGCAAAAAAATTATGTATTAAATAAATAATACAAATACTGAGCAATATTGAATGCTAAAAAAAACAAAATTTGAAAAGTATATTATTTTATACTAATCRAATTGCTCAGAGTAAGATATTTTGTTTGAAAAGTAATACAACAGATTCTCAAAACAAATTCCTAATGATTCTTATAAAGAAAAGAAAACAAAATATGCAATAACATTTACATTTTTTAAATTAATCTCAGTTTAAGGAACTGTATTGTGGCCTTCCATGGCTTCCTGTTTCACTGGGGTATAAAAATGAGGTAACATGCAAATAAAATCCAGTTGTCATCCATCACCATGGTTGTTGACCTTCATAAATCAGGCAATGGGTACAAAAATAGCTATTTATTTACTATTAGGACAATAATTAATATGTTTAAAACCACTGGAYCAGTGGCAAACTACRCGGGTAAATAAAGTGTATCTTGTCCCCATGCACAGAGAGGAAGACTTGGTTGCTCGCATCTTGGGGTCACCAAGTATCCAAATCCACAATTAGACTCGAGTTTGCTAAACGGCATTTGCACTTGGATTGGGGACCGGGTGCTATGGTCAGGTGAGAGGAAAATAGAGGTCTTTGCCCACAGAAACCAATGGTGATGCATATGCAGAAAATAACCTCATACCTACTGTAAAATATGGTGGTGGATATTTGATGTTATGGGGATATTTTGCTTCCACTGGTCCTGGMGCCCTTGTTAAGGTCAATAGCATCATGAACTCTACCAAGTACCAGGACATTTTTGCAAAGAACSCGGTTGCCTCTGCCAGGAGGCTGAAACTTGGCCGTAAGTGGATCTTCCAGCAAAACAATGACCCCAAGCACACATCAAAACCCACAAAGAATTGCTTAATTAACCACAAAATCAACAATTTACAATGGCCATCTCAGTGTCCGGACTTGAACCCCATTGAAAGTCTGTGGTTTGATTTGATGAGGGCAGTCCATAAGCGCAGAGGAATGGGTCCAAGAGGAATGGGTCCAAGAGGAATGGGTCCAAGAGGAATGGGTCCAAGAGGAATGGTCCAAGATCCCTCCCAATGTGTTTCATAAACATTTTAGAAAAAGTCTCAGTGCRGTTATCCTCGCAAGGGGAGGGTGCATAAAGCATTGAAAACAAGGGTGCCAATCATTTTGATACCTTTCATTTTTAGAAGAAAAAAGATTACTTGCTAAAAAAAAATCTAAAGTAATATAAATCCCCAATATTTTTGAGCATTCAGTATAGCTCAGTATTTGTATTATTAGTTTATACATAGTCTTTTTTGCTCATTTGTATCAATGGTGCCAATAATTTCYGAGGTGACTGTAATATCCACATTAGATATAATAATCATCATCATTGTAATTAATGTAACCATTTTTGACTTTGCCTAAAGGGAATCACAACCACCATCCTATCAGCCACCAGCCAGGAGGGGTTACTCTCAGACGTGCTAGAGGCCGAGTTTGGACTGGGTGTATGGGTGAATGGAATGCTCTTGACACACACACACACACACACACACACACACACACACACACACACACA
>NC_036840.1:7541944-7543907 GCF_002910315.2 Salvelinus sp. IW2-2015 | reverse complement strand
CAGAGAAGAGATTATATATAATCATCATCATTAGTAGATTATAAAGGTAAGAGAAGATTAGTCTTTTTTTTGTATCTTTTGCTCCTCCACAACGCGCGGACACATCACAACCTACACACCACTAATCACCTATTAGTCCATTTGACCACAATCACCAGGAGTGGTTACTCTAGACGTGCTAGAGGCCATGAACTAAAGGACTGACAAAAAACAAGAGTGTTTGAAATGGACACAATTTGCTTGTCCAAATTGACTCCACAACTAAACACACCAACGATATCTACATTTACATAAGTATTATCAGACCCTATTCTCGACACATCCACTACAATTCAGCGACACTAAATATAGACAGACACACAGACAACCAACTTTGGGCAAGCGATTACAGTCCAACTCCAAGCGGACCCACGCTCTGACACTCGTAGCCCACCTGTACCACATATCCAACCGAGGAGTGGCTTCCGTCTGGCCACCTCTACCATAAACGGCCTAGTGCAGTGCTGAAGAGAATGGTTGACCTGGAATTTCTCGCCACTCATCCACAGACGGAACACTCTGGAGTCTGTCAGAGTGACTCATCAGGTTTCTTGGTCACCCAAGCTCCCTGAACCAAAGGCTTTCTTCACTGATTGCTTCAGTTTGGCCAAGGCGGTCAGCTTTTAAAAGGAAGACTCTTGGGTGGTTCCAACTTCTATACCCATTTAAGAATGATGGAGGCCACTGACACAACCCACACACACACACACACACACCACACACACACACCACACACACACACACACACACACACACACACACACACAAACCCCTGTGATCCAAACCCATAATACGCCTACACACAGCAGTATCACCTTGCACTGAGATGAAAGGAGGACGAAGGGTGTGGTGTCTATTCCTCCACAACGACCTTGTTCCCAAGACGAGTAAAACACCTGTAACCCCTATCCACCCATCCCCCCACCGAAGGGGTCACCAGCTGTGTGGGTGAGTGCATATGTGTTTAAGTGAGTGTACCAGCTGTGGTGGGGTATGGTCAATGAGTTAGAATGAGGTACAGTGGACAATGTAGGGCGGTTCAGACAGTGTCTTTTCCCAGACCCAGACACCTTGTAGTGACCCTGAGGAGGCATAGGGAGGACAACCGTAGCAACAGGCCCAACACCAAGGACACGAAGTTGGCATCCTAGCCGCACACACAATTGCAAAGGGACAAATTCTATACTTTATAAAATATACAGTGATAGAATTCAGAACATGGGCCGTTCTTACAGTATTAMCAGTATTCTCCCTGTACACCAAGTCAGAACCGTAGGATAAATAAAGGGGGCATATAAGCAGACAATGAAAGCTCTTACAATATTAAATTATGAKATTTTTCTAAAACAGGCTATAGACTAAATGTGCACCAGCAAGTCAGAACAGTAGGCTAAGTTATGAGGGGAAAAGGGAGCAAATTATTAGAGTTAGGCACATGGGCTACTAACAGCTTACTACACAACGTACACTTACTAAACTCAGCAAAAAAAGAKAAGTCCCTTTTTCAGGACCCTGTCTTTCAAAGATCATTTGTAWAAATCKAAATAACTTCACAGATCTTCATTGCAAAGGGTTTAAACACTGTTTCCCATGCTTGTTCAAATAACCATAAACAATTAATGAACATGCACCTGGGGAACGGTTGTTAAGACACTAAGCTTACAGACGGTAGGCAATTAAGGTCACAGTTATGAAAACTTAGGACACTAAAGAGGCCTTTCTACTGACTTTGAAAAACACCAAAAGAAAGATGCCCAGGGTCRCTGCTCATCTGTSTGAACGTGCCTTAGGCATGCTGCAAGGAGCCAAGAGGACTGCAGATGTGGCCAGGGCAATAAATTGCAATGTCTGTACTGTGAAACGCCTAAGGCAGCGCTACAGGAAGACAGGACGGACAGCTGATCATCCTCGCAGTGGCAGACCA
>NC_036840.1:7529438-7535543 GCF_002910315.2 Salvelinus sp. IW2-2015 | reverse complement strand
TGATTTTGACCCCCCCTTTGTTCAGGGACACATTATTCAATTTCTGTTAGTCACATGTCTCTGGAACTTGCTCAGTTTATGTCTCAGTTGTTGAATCTTGTTATGTTCATACAAATATTTACACATGTTAATTAAGTTTGCTGAAAATAAACGCAGTTGACAGTGAGAGGATGTTTCTTTTTCTGCTGCGTTTATAATCCAGTGTGATAGCAAATAGCACCAGGAAATCATTGTTGGCTGTGCTGTGTGAACAATTTGTCAAGGATTCAGTCTGTTTTTCCTCTTTTCTCTCGTTCGCTTCTGACCAAAAACAGGACCACATGTTCTATGGGAGAGGATGTTTTATGCCTGCTGGGATGTGAGGACCGCTTGGTGACCACAATAACAATTTGGGAGACAGTCAGCTCTTCCCAATGGACCATAATAACCACAGCCCTCACACTACCAGCAAGGGAAAATCGTCAGGGGCTGTTATGAGCTGTGTGTGTGTGTGTGTATTTATATAGTATGTGTGTGTCCATATGAGGCTCAGAAGTGGTTTCCCGTGTGTGTAAGTATGTATGCATGTTTGAAGATTCATAAGGGAGAGTGGAGTAAATTGAGCCAAAGGGGTAAGTTGAGCCACCCTTGTTTCTAGGAAACCATACACAAAATGTATAATTTGACCAAATATTTAGGAAGAGGGCATCATTTCATGGAGTCTGAAGGAAAAAACACACATGGAAAAAGAGGTAAGCAAGTTAGGTCCAAAGAAAACAGATTTCCACCATGTCAAATGAATGTATTGTGTTAGAAGTTCRATGACGCTTGTATTTAAACCAAAGTAMATCATTTACCCCATCAGTTGGGGTCTGTATAAGCTTCAATATGGGGTCCTAAYCCTAGTATAAAAGTGCATCCTTGTAGCTGTGTGGGCTAATATAGTCCAAATGTTTGCCTTGGGGTAAGTTGAGCCAATGGCCATGGGGTCAGTTGAGCTAATGGTTGAGCCAATGGCAAGTTGAGCAAATGTAAGTATTTTCTTCCCAGGCGTAATGGTAGGCATTGTCACTGGGATGAGGTAACACCAGGGCCTGGCCTTTGTTAAGTGTTTTTTTTTTTTAAGTACAAAGTATTTGTTAGGTGTGTCAAAAGATGCTTAAAATGATTAAAAGACAAAGTGATTGTGATTGTGTTGAATTGTGTTTGGGAAATAAAGATAGACACGGTTTTAAAAATGTAGTGGTAATATTTCATTCAGTACAGAAATGTGTAGGAGGCTTAATTTACCACATAAGTTGTGCCAAGAGACCACATTTGGGGACAAGCTATGTTTTCAAAACTGTAATGTTTACATGGATTCTGATTATTTCCAGGGAGACACAACATCCTAAAATCTATGTAGATATCATTGTTAGAAAGAKTACTATATTTCCCTTGACGGAGTGATACTGAACATAAATAATTGACTTAACTTACCCCACTGTCCCCAACTGTTTCTATCACTCACTGTAATGTCCAGAAATGCTCCTCCTCTTAACGGCTCATATCCCTGAATTGATTGGTCAGTTAAGGGTCCGCTCCATCAACCCTGCCCCGCCCCGGGACACTGCCCCATCGCCACCCTCATACCCAAGATGCATCAGGAGATAGGGTGGGAGGTTTGGAGATGAGTTAGGGAGGAGGGGGGGGGGGGGGGGGGGGGTCAGGTGAGGGAGGGACAGGCGTCCTGGACCACATCCCAAATCAAACTCTTACTGGGGTGTGAAAACCCAAATATAGCCCTGCCACAGGAACTCATGGAAACATCAGACCTCTCAATCCCTTTACGGCTCCGCCGACCCCGCTCCTCCACATTCCAACGGTAATCTGGAAAATACGCGCTTCGAAATATCAACCAACTGTATCTCGACACTGCTGCTGCTCCACTGCCTCTCGACGCCATTGCGCCGAACCGACACTAAACTTTACACAGACCTAGCGCGGAAGGCTCCCTCGGCGGAACCCAACCGCCGACATGACAAATGCTGTAAAAACGAAGGAACGCACGGTTCCTTCTCAACCAAATTAATTGATTTTCCTTTGTTTACATGCTATTGAAACTTGTGTTGGGTGCCAGACCAACATTGCTCATAGAAGGAAACACTTCCATGCTCTGGGAATTGAAACCATGGCTCTCGTAAAAGTCAATAGTGCGTCTCATTTGAATATGGTAAGAGATAGGGAAATTGTAATTTTGTGTTCCTCTGACGTGGTCCTCCAGTAAAAGTCAGTGAACCAGAACCAGGAAAGTCCCTCTTGGTTAACTTGATGGGGAACATGAAGTCKCACTAACCTTACATTTRTASCTTGTTTTACTCATAATGGAGAGYAAAAAAACACATCTTAAAGTGCTGATCTAGGATCAGGTCACCCCTATCRATATACAGCTATTCATTATAATCTAAAACTAAACACTGATCCTCTATCAGCACTCCTACTCTTGTGACTTTGTGAATACYGGCCCAGGTCTCTGACAGTGCTTGTCCATCTGTGAGTGTATGGTAGTGAGTTACAAGCGTGTAGAAACACCCTGCCCGCACRACGTACCTGCACGAAGCCACACATCACATGCTCCCCAAACATGGGCAGGCTGGGACGGCTCTCGCGGTACATGTGCAGAGTGTATATTGTCATGACAATGGGCTCGYGCTCTGTGGTGAGRGACTCGTCCGTCACTAGGATGTTGATTATGCTGTTGCCCAGGCCGACCGGGTAGTTTGCTGTTCTGTGGAAAAACAGAGGCAGAGCTTCTCAGAAACAAGGTCCAGAGAGGTCCAGGGAGATGAAACACACATAAGCACAAGCACACACACAGAGCAGAGATATGAAAACACACATACAGGATGGTGAGAGAGGGCAGATTATAGAATCATTATTAATGATATATTTCCTAAATGTCAACGTTTAAAGCGCTGTGTGTGTATGGCCGTCTACGTGTGTGTCTGTCTGTCTGTCTTACGTGTGTGGTCTTCTGTCTGTCTGTCTGTCTGTCTGTCCTGTCTGTCTGTCTGTCTGTCTGTCTGTCTCTGTCTGTCTGTCTGTCTGTCTGTCCGTGTCTGTCTGTTCTGTCTGTCTGGTCTGTCTGTCTGTCTGTCTGTCTGTCTGTCAGAGGTCAATCCTCTGACCCCAGTGCTACTGAGTCTATATGGGTGCTAATCAGGGATTGGCTGCTGAGATCAAAGCTACGGACATAGAGAAACAGAGTTTCTACAATCACACAGAATGACAGGAAAGCCCTGACAAAAACGGACATGAAAACACACATTCCAGAATTCAGATGGATGAAACTCAATCATTAACCACTTACGTCTATATTATAACCTGAAGATGGGCAGGTGTAAGCAATATAGGACAAGATCCATTTAACCTGTGAAAGGGCTTGTTGGAGATCAACTATATGACTGCTAACACTCCATCTCACCGATGTGACCCAGCTAATTTGAAAGCCAGCTTGTGACTCCACAGGGTGAAAGGTCATGGCTGGGAGGGTCTCACCTAGGTCCTCTGTGCTCATCCAGGTGTATGTGACAGGCTGGGCTGATTGGCTCAGGCGGAGGCGTAGGGTCACCACGTCAAAGGGGACCTCAGCGACGGTATTCCTCACCCAGGGACTGGAAGGGGGGGCTGAGGGTCAGAGGGGGATCTGTGTACAGTTGCCTGAGGTGGGGGTCCACACACGCTCTGATACACACCACAGGGAGAGAGAGAGAATGGATTATATACAGATAAAAAGGCTTGCATAGCGTCACCCGTGTCCCGCTGTATTTTTCATATTCAGAATACTGTTACACATTTAACCTCAGAAGGAGCATCAAAGAACCAAAGATGGTTATTCTAAAACATGCATGCTCAGTTGTGTGTGTTGTGTGTTGTGTGTGGTGTGTGTGGTGTGTGTTGTGTGTGTGTGTGTGTGTGTGTGTGTGGTGTGTTGGTGTGTGTGTTGTTGTTTGTGTGGGTGCAGTGTGTTAGTTTGTGTCTGTGTGTCGTTGTGGGGTGCGTGTTTGTTTCCATTTTCAGAGAGCATTAATGTTAGGAATAAAGAGCACAATTGTCAACTACTACCACTTAACCACTTGTAGTTATTGGGAGGTAGGTTTCGGCATATGGTTGTTCTCGGATGGTTGATTCACTATATGGGTTGCCTATCGACTGTTGAGCAGGCTAACCCGCCAGGAGGTTATACATGTTTCGTTCTTCTGTCTGGTGGCGCCGTTTGCAGGTGTGGGTGACTCTTGGGGTGGTGCCAACCTCAAGAGCAGCTGGGTCTTGGCCGTTTGTGCCTGATGCGTGCAGATGCGGGGGCACTGTGAGGTGGGGTAAAGTTGCCATCGCTCTGTATGAGCGGTCTGGTGGTTGTCCGCAGCCTGCCTCACACAGCCTCCCCGTGGGTTGTCCCTGTGGATCTGGCAGGCGTCCCGTGGCCTGCAGCGAGGCGTGACGTCCGTCAGCGCGTGATGGTTTTTACTCTGGGATGTAACCTACTGGCACCCGCAGCAAGGCCGAAACTAGGGTCGGTGCCGTGGTCCTGCGTCGATTCCACGCCCCCCGTTGAGAGTGACGTAGCAAGTACTACATCGAGTATTCACCCAGTGAGGCCTGTGGAACACTCCATGCTGGTTAGCGCCTAGTGTGGACGCAGTGATTCTGTCGTCGTTTGAGTGTGGGTACTTGGGTCTGGTGATCTAAGTGAGCCAATTCGTGATACACACCGAGATCATGTGTATGGTTAACGTACTTGCATTGAGTATAGAGGTCGTTCATCGCAGGTTGTATGTCGTGTTGACCGTCTCTCACCATGCACGCTAAATGTCTGTAGTCTCGACATAAGCTGTTCAAGAGGTCCCAGTGCGCGTCCTATGAAATAGCTGAGAAAAGTAAAGCCTTTGCATCTGCTCAATGAAGAGCGCACCTAATAAAGCGCTAACGACTACGAGGTTTGTTTGCATAAAGCTGCGACAATGGAAGGGCAAGAAGGAATCGGAGCTTGTTTGGCAGAAGATGGTACTGCGTCGTGAGGGCGCTATTGGGTGGACAACGAATAAAAATTGTAAACGTGGATGGATATGATATGGGTGGAACCGATCGGTTATGTATTTATAGGTGGTGGGGACGATCCATTGAGGGGCAGTCCGCGCCTCAGCTACAGAACAGTCTCGTCGGGTATGATACGTGAAGCGTATCCACCAATGACTGGGCTGTTTGCTAAAATGTGGCGCGGTCACGAAACCACCTCTGCTCTGCACGGCCGCGCATTGTTAGCGTTGTCCGTAAATGGACTATGCGGCTTCTGAGCACGTGCAGGCCTAAGAATCCACCATCAACTCTATGGCTGCAAACGCGAAATCTTCAAGAAATTTCATCGATCGAGCTGACCTGGAGCACCTGTCTTGTTAGACAGTCATCAGGTTCCAATCCAAGTACTTTGGAGTTCGTTATAATACAATGACTTTTAGTAGAGAAAGACACATCTACATACCTAATAACAAACAAAAAAACAAGCACATTCACATCAGCAACGTTATTGTTTCAGGAGAACACATAGCGAATACATTCTAGTGCCCGAAGGCAGAATTTGAGCTGGTCTGAAAAGGTTACAATGCTTCTTTTTGTTATTGGTCTGAGCAAACCGGGTAGTACTAAAAAGGCCGTCCTAGTGATGGCGGCTATGAAAATTCCGTTCTTACTTGGAGTTAAGCGCCGTCAGAGGGTAATGCGCCCTCGCATTCGAAAAGCATTCAATTTCCGTGCACTTCCCGAAGGACCTTATGTGCGGTCTGTCGTTCCATCTGTTGTGTAGCTTTCGATGCGCCAGATATTTTTCCCCAAACACAGAGGATAAATTCCGGCGTTCACATTGCTTGTTCTCTCCGTCTGAGATAATGAATTAATGAGGGTTAGCATGCAAGATAATTTTAAACAAAAATTGTGGATTATTCGCATAAGAAGATTTGCAATTCGATAGCTGGACTATCATACCATCCATTCAATATGTTTTTAAGGTTGAAATGTCGGCCTTTACGAGATACTATTTTTTCTGCATTAATTATTCATGATTTATTTTATAAACTGATCAAAATTAGGTAT
>NC_036840.1:7510731-7527520 GCF_002910315.2 Salvelinus sp. IW2-2015 | reverse complement strand
TGTAGTTTGTTCTGTCTGTCTGTCTGTCTGCGTCTGTCTGTCTGTCTGTCTGTCTGTCTGTCGTCGTCTCGTCTTGTCTGTCTGTGTCTGTCTGTCTGTCTGTCTGTCTGTCTGCTTCTGTCTGTCTGAGGTCAATCCTCTGACCCCAGTGCTACTGAGTCTAATGGGCTAATCAGGGATTGGCTGCTGAGATCAAAGCTACGGACATAGAAACAGAGTTCTACAATCACACAGAGTAAAACTCAGAATGACATGGAAATATGCCCTGACCAAAACACTGGACTGAAAAACACACATTCCCAGAATTCAGATGGTATAACTCACTTACGTCTATATTATAGACCTGAAGACTGGGCAGGTGTAAGCAATAAGGACAAGATCCATTTAACCTGTGAAAGGGCTTGTTGGAGATCTAACTATATGACTGCTAACACTACCATCTCACCGAATGTGACCCAGCTAGCATTTGAAACCCAGCTTGTGACTCACAGGGTGAAAGGTCATGGCTGGGAGGGTCTCACCTAGGTCCTCTGTGCTCATCCAGGTGTATGTGACAGGCGGCTGATTGCTCAGGGCGGAGGCGTAGGGTCACCACGTCAAAGGACCTCAGCACGGTAGTCCTTCACCCAGAGACTGAAGGGGGCTGAGTGGGTTAGCAAGGGGATCTGTGTACAGTTGCCTGAGGTGGGGGTCACACACGCTCTGATACACACCACAGGGAGAGAGAGAGAATGATATATACATAAAAAAGCTTGCATACGTCACACCGTGTCCCGCTGTATTTTTCATATTCAGAATACTGTTACACATTTAACCATCATAAGGAGCATCAAAGAACAAAGATGGTTATCTTAAAACATGCATGCTCAGTGTGTGTGTGTTGTGTGGGTGTGTTGTGTGTGTGTGTGTGGTGTGTTGTGGTTGTGTGGGTTTGGGTGTGATTGTGTGTGTGTGTGTGTGTGTCCATTCAAAGAGGATTAAAGATAAAGACATTCACACCAACACACACACTATGTAATGGGAGGAATGTTCATAACAAAGTCCACACGTGTTGAGCACAAGCCCAGAGAATGCTCTCTTCCTGTGGAGGCAATTGACTCTGGTGTGTGCCAACCTCAAGCAGTTTGCAGATGCAGGGGGCACAGTGGGACCACCTACCCACCCTCCCTTGCCCGAAGCACCGCCACAACGCGTAATATTTTACCTTGAACACTGCAGCAGAAGCCAACTCCTCTGCCGTCCGCGTGAGGCTACAACACATCGAGTTTCRCAGGGAAGCTGTGAACCCAGCTGTAGCCTATTGCATGATTGTGTTTATGAGTCGGTTATTAAAGAATGTGAAACAATGTTGTGTATGTTAACTATTGCATGKTTGTGTTCATGAGGTGTATGTTTACTGCTTTTCATTAAATCATGTATAGCTAAAATATTGCTATGGCCTAAAGTAAACGTTGTTCATATGGGCAGAATATTGTAGCCTAGGCCTACATAAATTCGTTAATATGGGTATATAAAGTGTGGCGCCTTGAACGCGCCTCAGCTACAGCATTTGTTTGTCTGAAAGGGTACACTATGGCTTTTTWAATGCCGTCACGAAACCTTCTCTGAACGGGCATTTAACTTGTCCGTAAAGGAATGCGGCTTCTGAAGCGGGGCTAAAATCCATCACTAGGGCAACCAAAACTGTCAATGAAATTATCTCGAGCTACCTGTAAACAGCCTGCCTGTAGACCACTCACTCCRAAAAAGTACTTTGAAGTTCGTTAAATACAATYACTTTTAGTAGAAAGAAYACACATCTACCATACCATAAAAAACAACAAGAAACAGCACATCAATCAGCAACGTTTATTGTTGTCAGGGAAACAATASCGAACATTCTATGCCCGAGCAGAATTTGACTGTCTGAAAAGGTACAMATGCTTCTTTTTTTATTGTCTGATCAACCGGTTACTATAAAGGCGTCATATGTATGYAAATCGTTCGGTTAACTTGGAGTTAACGCCGTCAGTGAGGGTAATGCGCCCTCGGCATRCGAAAGCATCATATTCCGTGCACTTCCCGAAGGACTTATTTGCGGTCTGTCGTTCCAATCTGTTGGTGTAGCTTTCATGCGCCAGGATATTTTTCCAKYCACAGAGGATAKATTCGGGTTCCATTGCTTGTTCTGCTCCTCTGAGAATAATGAATAATGAGGGTAGCAGTGCAAGAMAATTTTAAYCAGAATATMTGGATTATTTGCATAAGAAWGARTTGCAATTCGATTGCTGGACTATCATAGCCATCCATTCAGTATGTTTTAAGTTGAAATGTCGGCCTTTTACGAGATACATTTTTTCTGCATTAAATTATTCATATTATTTTTTATAACTGATCAAAATMAGGTATGCTATAACSTACAYCATTCTGCTCATATGAACACATTTATTTTAGGCCATATAAATAAAAGCTATGCATGATGTAATGGCAAGTATCAAACAGAAACATTGTTTCACATTCTTTAATAAAAGACTCAAACAGAAATAGGCTATATAGCTGGCTTCACAGTTTCCCTGCCAAATAGGCCTATAAGGAAACTAGACGTATATCGACAATGTTGAGTGAGCGAGAGGGTCTGTGCTAAGTGTAGTACCTTCCACAAACAGTTTTGCTCTACAAAAAGACACGTAAGCCTCCCAGTGTGGAGCTCTGGTGAACTCAGAGCGTCACACTTCAAACCATTGAGATATACAGCATTCTAATTCCAATCCATTTCTATGCATCCTGTTGGTGAGGTGCTCCASAGCCAGCCAATTAGCCGACACCTGAGCAGCGCCTCACCTCTGTCTCCAGGGAGGTCCTGGGAGCCTGAGTGTTGGTCCCACCCGGTCTGTGTCTCTGCTTCATTGGTCCTATGAGAAACATGGAAGACTGTCATTATTTAGAAAAAAAATGTCCCATTGGAACAGGGAATAATGGGAACATCCACTCAGTCATTCTGAGGACTTTCCTTGCAATAAAAAAAACAAGAGTGATGACAGACTTTAAGCCCTCTAATAAACTGACCTTTTTTATAAGTCTCTCAATCACATTCACAGTTTCACCACAAAACCAAAACTGCAACAAATTTCATTAAATAATGGATTAGTAAAAACAAACATATGGGTGATCACACGCACGCACACACACACACACACACACACACACACACAACACACCACAACACACACACACACACACACCACACACACACACACACACACACACACACACACACACACCACACACACACACACACACACACACACTTTCCTGCCGCGTCAACACTCCAATTGGTTCCTAGAGCTACCAAGAGTCCAGAGGTGATATCAACAATTGTTATAGACCGTCACCCAATCAAAGTAAATATACTGGCTGTTCTCCAGATATTCCCTCCTTTTCTCTAGCCTGATAAACTCTCCCTTTTCTTCTCCTCCACACCAGTTTCCTCCACTTCCACATCCACACACCTGTTCCCCTTCCACTCCTCTTCCAAACCCTTCCATCACCAACCCTTCCTCTACCCCTTACCATCCCTATTCGCCACTACCTCCCTCTCTTCCTCCCATCATCCTCATCATTCCGCCTGGTTCCTGCCGTGAGTGTGTACATGCTCCTGCTCCGTTCTCAGCCCCAGAAGTCCACCCAGCCCGAGGCAGAGGAGGCTGTGTTTCTGAGTGCCACAGCCCAGCTCCGTGCCACAGCCCTGGGAAGGATGGGAGCCAGATGGGGCCCGCCAGTGGAGCCAGTACCCAGCAAGAAGGATTTAACCTAATTCTGTTCCAGTTTGAGTGGATTGGGCCTGAAGCTCCTCTCTCCTGCTACAGCCAGACTAACGTACATGTTGCCAGGGCCTTAATGAAGGATGCTTAGGAGAGGTTGGGAACGAAAACATCCTTAAATTCAGCCAAGTTTATTCCCCCAAGACCAGTCATTTGTTCTGTTTTTTTGTTTGGTCTATCCTTTCCAAATATATAGAGAGTAAGACAACACCAAGGGGATTGAGCAAGGTAACAGAACCTCATGTGAACTGATTGACGTGTGTGTCGGGTGTGTGTGTGTGTGTGTGTGTGTGTGTGTGTGTGTGTGTGTATGTGTGTGCGTGCACGCTTGTGCTCACCTGTAAGTCTGGTTCCTTTGCTCTGTATAATGAGAACAGACTCTGTCCAACAATGCTGAGAAATGCAGCCCACTCCCAGACTCCTCCGCTCTAGGGAACGATCGAAAGAGAAAGTCCTGGATAGGAGAGCGCTGCGGAGAAGCTGCGGGATAAAGCTGGATATAGACAGGTTTTCAATTACTGGAAATACAGACACTCTAAATAACATGATTACAATCTGGAATCACTGCAAGTGTTCTGTAACATTGATTACATTATGCTTCAGAATGAATCTGATTATACTCTATACAGTGCATTTGTAAGTAGTCAGACCCCTTCCCCTTATCCACATTTTGTTACGTTACAGGCTTATTCCAAAATGGATTAAATATTTGTTTTACCTCCTCAATCTATATAGAATACCCCATAATGACAAAGCGAAAACAAGTTTTTAGAAATGTTTGCAACTGTATTCCACATAAAAAACAGAAATACTTTATGAACATAAGTATTCAACCCTTTGCTATGAGACTCGAAATTGAGCTCAGGTGCATCCTGTTTCAATTGATCATCCTTGAGATGTTTCTACAACTTGATTGGAGTCCACCTGTGGTAAATTATATTGATTGGACATGATCTGGAAAGGCACACACCTGTCTATATAAGGTCCCACAGTTAACAGTGCATGTCAGAGCAAAAAAAGAAAGCCATGAGGTCGAAGGAATTGTCCGTAGAGCTACGAGACAGGATTGTGTCGAGGCACAGATCTGGGGAAGGGTACCAAAAAATGTGGTAGGTCCCCAAGAACACRGTGTTCTCAATCATTCTTAAATAGAAGAAGTTTGGAACAACCAAGACTCTTCCTAGAGCTGGCCACCCGGCCAAACTGAGCAATCAGGGGAGAAGGGCCTTGGTCAGTGAGGTGACCAAGAACCCAATGGTCACTCTGACAGAACTCCAGAGTTCTTCTGTGGAGATGGGAGAACCTTCCAGAAGGACAACCATCTCTGTAGCACTCCACCAATCAAGCCTTTATCGTAAAGTGGCCATACGGAAGCCACTCCTCAGTTAAAGGCACATGACAGCCCACTTGGAGTTTGCCAAAAGGCACCTAAAGGACTCTCAGACCATGAGAAACAGGATTCTCTGATGTGATAAAACCAAGATTCAACTCTTTGGACTGAATGTCAAGCGTTACATCTGGAGAAAACCAGGTATCGCTCATCACCTGGCCAATACCATCCCTACGGTGAAGCATGGTGGTGGCAGCATCATGCTGTGGGGAAGTTTTTCAGCGGCAGGGACTGGGAGACTAGTCAGGATCGAGGGAAATATGAATGGATCAAAGTACAGAGAGAACCTTGATGAAAACCTGCTCCAGAGCGCTCAGGACCTCAGACTCGGGCAAAGGTTCACCTTCCAACAGAACAACGACCCTAAGCACACAGCCAAGACAACGCAGGAGTGGCTTCGGGACAAGTTTCTGAATGTCCTTGAGTGGCCCAGCCAGAGTCCGGATTTGAACCCGATCGAACATCTCTGGAGACCTGAAAATAGCTGTGCAGTGACGCTCCCCATCCAACCTGACAGAGCTTGAGTGGATCTGCAGAGAAGAATGCGAGAAACTACCCAAATCCAGGTGTGCCAAGCTTGTAGCATCATACCCAATAAGACTCAAGGCTGTCATTGCTGCCAAAGGTGCTTCAACAAAGTACTGAGTAAAGGGTCTGAATACTTACGTAAATGTGATATTTCAGTTTTGATTTTTAATACATTTGCAAAAATGTCTAAAAACCTGTTTTTGCATTGTCATTATGGGGTATTGTGTGTAGATTGATTAGGCTGTAACGTAACAAAAATGTGGAAAAAGTCAAGGGGTCTGAATACTTTCCGAATGCACTGTAACAGAGAGTAATGTGGAATAGAGGTTTACCAGTTCAAATGGCCCCGGTGTCCTCAGCTGACGGACGAACTGGAGTAGGAGGAGAGTCTGGTGTTCTGGTAGACAGAGACCGTCTGTCCCCCCACAGCCACCATACTGACCAGAAACACACAAAACAAATTGTGAAGATCAGTGGAATTATGATACCCATACAAATTTCCCTCTGAAATTGTCATGTTAAAAGGAGTCCATCGTCGTTGCCCTCATAGATTGAGTGATTTATTAAGTTAAACAGTTGTTTAGTACCCTCTGTCCATCGTCTGTCTCGGTGTGTGAAGGGCTCTTCAGACTGGCCTGTCCACTGTGTGCTGGGAGCAGGAAGAGAAGAGCATCTTCCAGGATGAACTCTTTTGTGATCTGTCCGTCAAACCCGGGGTCCCTCAGCCCATCAAAGTGCAGGTCAGTTTCAGCCTTTCAGACAGGGATTATGGGAAAATTTTAGCAATGGCTTTCATTAAGGGACTGTACTGAGAGTAAGCATGTTCTGCCACCTAGTGGATATATGAGTTATCTTAATACCTTCGGAAACGTATGAATGGGTGCCAACACAATGACCTGATCCCTTCCCTCTACCCTGACTCACACTTAGAGGTCTGAACGTATTGGAGAGGTGTAAGCAATGAGGGGAATTCAAGGAAGGAATTGGTCACATTGAACCTTAAGAGACATGTTGGTTTCCCTAAGATGAGTACATGGAACAGGCTAWACAGCCTACAGAAGGAAACATCATCATGTTTATTAGTGGCTCGGGTTATAGGAGTGGAACCAATGGACACCATGTTTGGAATCTGGAAAAAGGGGAAGGCATCTCTGGGTCAAACCAATTAAAATACTTCAAGGGAGYCCCTTTAAGTGAAATGGCTTTTATAACTGCGACTAGTTGTATCACTCAGCAGTGTGCATGCATGGGTATGTGCGTGTGTGAGTGCACATGTGTGTTTGTATGCAACCCACATGTATGCAGCACAACAGCTAAAATACTGACTCTCTCTTCTCTGCTCAACTCGGAAGTTACACTACATGACCAAACGTATGTGGACACCTGCTTGTCGAACATCTCATTCCAAAATCATGGGCATTAATATCTAGTTGGTCCTCCCTTTGCTGCTATAACATCCTCCACTCTTCTGGGAAGGCTTTCCACTAGATGTTGGTACATTGCTTCCATTCAGCTACAAGAGGTCTAGTGAGGTCGGGCACTGATGTTGGACGATTAGGTCTGGCTCGCAGTCTGCGTTCCAATTCATCCCAAAGGTGTTCGATGGGGTTGAGGTCAGGGCTCTGTGCAGGCCAGTCAAGTTCTTCCACACCGATCTCAACAAACCATTTCTGTATGGATATCGCTTTGTGCACATTGTCATGCTGAAACAGGAAAGGGCCTTCCCCAAACTGTTGCCACAAAGTTGGAATCCCAGAATCGTCTAGAATGTCATTGTATATTGTAGTATTAAGATTTCACTTCACTGGAACTAAGGGGCCTAGCCCGACCCATGAAAAACAGCCCCAGACCATTATTCCTCCTCCACCAAACTTTACAGTTGGCACTATGCATTGGGGCATGTAYCGTTCTCCTGGCATCCACCAAACTCAGATTAGTCTGTCGGACTGCCAGATGGTGAAGCATGATTCATCACTCCACAGAACGCGTTTCCGCCGCTTTACACCACCCAGCCGACGCTTGTCATTCCGCATGGTAAACTTAGGCTTGTGTGCGGCTGCTCGGTCGCACATTGGAAAAACAATTAATGAAGCTCCRGACYAACAGTTATTGTGCTGACGTTGCTTCCAGTGGCAGTTTTGAACTCAGTAGTGTTGCAAACGAGGGCAGACGTTTTTTACGCACTATGCGCTTCACCACTCGGCAGTCCCGTTCTGTGAAGTTGTGTGGCCTACCACTTCGCGGCTGAGCCATTGTTGCTCCTAAAAGTTTCCACTTCTACAATAACAGCACATACAGTGGACCGGGGCAGCTCTAGCGGGGCAGAAATTTGACAAACTGAATTGTTGGAAAGGTGGCATCCTATGACGGTGCCACGTTGAAAGTCACTGAGCTCTTCAGTAAGGCCATTCTACTGCCAATGTTTGTCTACGGAGATTGCATGACTGTGTGCTCGATTTTATACACCTGTCAGCAAAAGATGTGACTGAAATAGCCAAATCCACTCATTTGAAGGGCTGTCCACATACCTTTGGATATATAGTGCATGTTGACATGTTTGAATGTTGCAATCTCACAGTCTTATGGCACCACCTAGTGACTGCTCTAAAACAGCATCAGTAGAGACCGGCTACAGTAGTAATGTGCCGACCAAGCAAGCACCCCCTCTTACCTTCACTATGATAGGCAGAAGGGAACCACTGAATTGAAGAGTGAATGTCATCAGCTGGAAACACAGGAGACACCACCTACGGGAGAAACAGTCACACAGAATAGTGACAAATCAGAACGATGTACAAAGATGAATAATTGAACAGTTGTGAGGTTGATCCAATGAAGGCTAACCTTTGCCGAGAGCTAGGCTCCTCATTGGTCAATGCTGCCACCCTCAACACCTGACCTATGACCTCCTTCACATGGTCCAAGGCCTCATGGGATGCATCAGGACCCAGCTGCTGCAGAAGAAAGGGCTTGAYCTGAGAAGAGAAGGAGAAAGCGAGAGTAAAAAAAAAGAAAAACAGAAAGAAAGAGAGCAAATGGGATAGAGAGAGGGGGAGGATAAAGAGAGAAAAGTTGTCAGTGTTAAAAAAAAGTCTGAAGAAGTTCAAGTCTGTACCCAGCAGAGTTGGATAGAGTCCAATTTAATTATAACACCTCAGTATCAGTCAAATAAATAACTGATTCGCGCTCGTATGGAGAGATTCCATGTCATATTTAAAAGGAATTGATCACATGCTACGCACTGCTGCGGCAAAATAAACACTTGATACTCTGTTCCAACAGGTGGCAGTAATAGTCCACATTCGCTAATCCACAACCCCAGTTTTGATATGACAGATGAAAACTCCAACCACTCTCTCAATCCCATCAATATTACATCTAATAGATCTAATCTAGTTAGATTACATTTCATCTGACAGACACAGATTTCATTTGAGATAATCCCAATAAGGCACCAGTGAGTGACGGTTGGACAGGGTTGGGAATCAGGCATTACTGTGCTCAAATCCGAAGCATGTGGCGTGTTTGGCTGGTCCACAGCAACACGGTGATTTTGCAACTTCGTTCACTGGCCCGGCAAGCTTTCAGAAATTAAAATGTATTGAAACACCATTTTAACAGTATTATAATTGTCTTTGATTTGTCTAGAAATAATATCTGATAATGGCTGCGATCGTACTATTCAGGAATGTATATATTTTCGTCATTTTTCTCAGACAGTCTTAGACAAATATCATTTTCCATCACATCATTAAACATCCATTTAGCTTGAAAATGAAATAACATACAATTATTTTTACAACACATTTCTCATACATTTGTACATCAACTTGCATTGAACATTATTTTAAGTGCTTTTTAAGGTTTTCCTAAAATGAATAATTCAACGCAACGKCTGAATGTATAAACTTGCCTTTGTGACATCTGGAAAGATTTATTTATCATWAAAAAAWAAGATATTTCCACCCAACCTTTTTGTGYGATGATGATAACAACCATATGATTTCCCTATCTAAAAACAAATCAATCAATGTAAATTATACACAATATCCTAATTTACCTAAAAATATGGGTGTGGTGGAAATGACATCTACGTAAAAAGAACAACTTATGAAAACAATATTTTATTGCAAACATTTTGAACAACAACCATTGTGGAACATTTAATGAATTTAATAAAAAGTAAGATTCCAAAAGTGGGCAGCGCTCAGTAGTAGGCCAGTGTTTTTGAGAGATAAGCCCAGACTGCAGAGTGGTCATCCGCATAGAAGAGCTCAGTGAGCAACGTGAAACTGTATCATTTGTGGTACGTCCAACACAGGTGTGGAGGGTCACCTGCATGTAAGAATCACCAAAGTGAACTGCCTGGATTTCACTGGTATATTTACACAGGTAGTTCTCTCAGTGGRACAACTTTGGTTTTAGAAGTGGGGTGGAAATAATTATAACAATTTGTTTTATCCTGTTGGATAAACACTCCAAACAGCCTACCCGACCGCTCGGAGGTGTCTGCATGGTCCTAAAGCACACCGTTGCCTTATTTTGTATCACATTCAAATTATAAAACTGGAGGGGACAAATATGCAATTTCAGAATGTGAGAGGGACACTTCCCCCGTCCCCAGTGAAAGTTGCGCCCCTAAGTTCTCCGCAAAGTCAATATGCACGACGATCTCCTTTTTCCTCAGATTCTCTTTCAATTCTCTCAGTTTGGAGTATTGGTGTCGAAAGTTGTACATGTGTTTCCCCAACTTCTCTTTCAATCCTTTGGAGAAGTCCTCCAGTAGAATCTGCAGTGTGCCACATACCTTTTCTTATACTGTCAAATGTACAGTGAACTTCTCCATGTTTCCCTCTTCAGCTTTGTTTTTCCACTCAAACCACCATGTCTGCTCACCAGCATCAAAGTCAGATGTTTTAAGCTCTTTGGCTTGGCAAAGGGAGCACTCTGTACATGCACTCTTTCTTCAGGTTCTCACAGCACAAAGACTCAATAAGGTTCTCATTGTTGCTGCAGCTGATCACTTTGTGATGCTGTAGTTTGTCCACCATGGACTGGAGGTTGGCGTGGGTTTTGCAGAGACATGTGTCCCTATCCTGGACTGTTGGCTTGACAACCCAAAAATACGTATTTTAAAGAATTCATAGTAGGACATTTTAATCTCTGAAAATTCCGTCTTAAACTTCTGATAAAGGTTCTGAATTGTGCCATTCAAGAAGCGCTTCTGTTTTTTCTTCTTGTTCCTCGTTAGTGTGTCCTTTTTCCCTGTAGTTGCTCTGCYGTTGTCATCACGTTCATAGAATCTAGTGATTTTCTCTTCTGTGGCTGTGCTAATTATGTTACACTGGGTTTTCCTGGAGTATTGAAGACTTGTTGGCCTGTTTTCATTTGCCCTCAATGCTTTTGCTGAAAATCCAAATTCTCTGTTTGCAGCTTTGACCAGGCCATACTTTCTCAGGATGTTGCCTCTGAGCATTTTTGAAGCCACTTGTTTGTCCTTGGCACTGTGCATTTAAAAAATAACAATTTTGCTTTAACTCTGCAATGATGGCATTTTAAACAATAAAATCCTTCTCAAGTTCTTCGGAGTTACCTTAATTTTCTGTTTTGTCTTTGGGGAATCTTATCTATCCATTTTCTTCATCAGTTGATCATACCTTTTTTTTGTATTTCTCAGTTTTCCCGTTATGCTTTATCAGGTTTGACATTTGTTTTTGAGCGACCTCTTCCAAACTTTTTCCTTCCAGCAAGTATTAGACTTCTCATTCCTGTTGCAGATGATGAGGAAGGGGTATCAGGGTGTGCATCAGGACAGGTAAGTTAGGGGCAGGTATGATGGCCTCATGTTCRGGTTGCAAGTCATCTGGTGACTAAGGTGTTGTGTTGCCTGATGGGTAGGTCTCCATTGCAACTGTTCTCTTTAAAGTCTGTCTTCTATTCTGTTGGTTGCATTTCCATTGCCATCTCTTGCTTCTTTGTTCTCGCTTTGTAAGCTCAGAGATAGATATCACTTCTCCCTTCTCTTTTTTCTTCCAGTATCTCTCCCTGTCTTTTTGCAGATGTTCCTGGTGTCGTATAGGATCATTTTTTATTTTGTTTCTATGTCTGTGACCTCTGTGCTGTTTTATGTGGCATCTTCTAAAAACAAAGAAAAATACTACTTAAGTTTTCCAATAGTGCACACATTGGAGCATTTTCTAGACTAAAGCAATTTAGAACATGATTAAATAAGCATAAAGTAAAAAGTAATAACATAATGGATTTTTGTCATTTCCACCACTTCCTGTCATTTCCATCACAGGTAAGGTTGTGATGGAAATGACTGTGATGGAAATGACGCTTCTGCTGTTTTTGGAGAAACATTTGACTGCTTAGCATGCTTTGGCKAGTATTATAGCTAGCATATGGTTTACACTAAATAKATCAAATATATTTGAAAAATCAAAATTCCACCACAAATTAAAMAKATTTTWGCCTGTTTGGAAATGACTGACAATAAAAATATTRTCTACACAACCTAGATTTTTCTTCAACTTCTGGACATCACATCTGGAACAACTGTCCTCTGCAGATATGTGATTCCGTTTCACAATACGTTTCCATGGTAACTAAGCTAACATTCTCTTGACAACTTTATTAATGAGGAATTAGCCATCGAGTGTGAAAACTGATACCACTACCAAAGGACAGGTAATTTTTGTTGTAATAACAACTATAAAGCGGCATACTCACAATAATATTGAAATAGATTTATTAATTGACCACGAATGTGCTAGTCTATTAATGTTTTCTCATAGAAAAACATAGTAGAGCTCAAAAGTCTGGTCAGGGACAAGGGCAAAACAGTGAAATTGAGGTATAAAATGCATCTGAAAAGTAGCTAAAATACTTGATAGAGGGTGTTTAAAAAAATATTGGGGTGATTGTAGTGTGAACTTCACATATAAAGAATAAAAACATAATTTTTTTATAAAATCCCCCAAATTGACCTGAGGACATAGAAGCTGTCCATATACACTGAACACCTGCATTAATAGTGGCCTTTTAAAGGGGACTGTGAGTCCCCGGAGACAACAACATCATAATGGCAGTAGGATCAGGATGTTCAGAGCTCCAGATATTTGGCATGGTTTTGGTCATCTGGTGACAGCTAGTGTGAGTTTTAGAGACACGTAGGAGATGTCAACGAGAGCGTTAACTAGTCAGAAGAGATATGAGATTGGATAAGAGTCGATAGTTGATTGGTATACAGAGTGAGAAAGTTGGGTTATTTGGAAAGGAACACTACGGTGTACTGTGTTTCTGCCGGGGAGAGACCGTGTTTGGCAGTGTTTTGTGTGTGTGTGTGTGGTGTGTTGTGTGTGTGTGTGTGTGTGTGTGTGTGTGTGTGTTGTGTGTGTGTGTTGTGTGTGTGTGTGTGTGTGTGTGTGTGTGTGTGTGTGTGTGTGTGTGTGTGTGTGTGTGTGTGTGTTGTGTTGTGTGGTGTTGTGTGTGTTCTGCACATGCTCCAATATTTTAGCATTGTTTACGACAAAGAAGCACAAAAACAACACTAGCCTGAACGTAACTTTAAGAATACTGGAGAAAATAATAGCAAAAACATTATGTTCCTAAAGCTATATTCAATCTATCCATTATCTGCATGTGCAGTCAGAGTGTATCACTTGGCCTGTTTGCAGCACAGTGTGAATTGAAAGCCCTAAGCTCATTTACGGAGTATGCCTAGGAACGCACTTAGCCGCTACCACACAACCCTCCACTACACAGCTGTAAACAGCCTAATCAACATCACATGGAGAAAATACGCAGCTCAAACATTCTGGAGACAAAAGAGTTTTCTAAGAGGCTAGCTCAAGACTGTACTGTTTATGTAGCCTCCAGCTTTATCAAGAACTCAGAGCTAATTCAATAAATAGGTTATATATATTATCCCTATTTTATTGAATATAGCCTACCAACACTAAACCCGTTAAAGTTTGGGTCACTTACAAAATGTCTTGTTTTTAAGAAAAGTAACCATTAACATTACATTGATCAGAAATACAGTGTAGACATTGTAAATATGCATTGTAGCAGGAATGGCAGATATTTAATGGAATATCTACATAGGAGTCATTAATAGTACCCGCAAAACCACCAGTCTCAATGTCAACATTGAGGAGCGCGATCCGGGATGCTGGCTTCTAGGCAGGTTCTCTGTCCAGTGTCTGTGTTTTTTGCCATCTTAATTTTATTTTATTGCCAGTCTGAGACATGGCTTTTTCTTTGCACTCTGGCCTAGAAAGCCAGCACTCTGGAAGTCGCCTCTTCACTGTCGACGTTGAGACTGGTGTTTGCCAGTACTATTTAATGAAGCTGCCAGTTGCAGATACTTGTGAGGTCGTCGTTTTCTCAAAATAGACACTAATGTACTTGTCCTCCTTGCTCAGTTGTGACCGGCGGCCTCCACTCCTCTTTCTATCTGGTTAGAGCCAGTTGCGCTGTTCTGTGAAGGGAGTAGCACACAGTGTTGTGCGAGATTTACAGTTTCTAGCATGGAATAGCCTTAATTTCTCAGAACAAGAATAGACTGACGAGTTTCAGAAGAAGGCTTCTTTGTTTTCTGGCCATTTCTGAGACTGTAATTGAACCACAAATCTGATGCTCCAGATACTCATTAGTCTAAAAAAAAGCCAGTTTTCTATTGCTTCTTTAATCAGGACAGCAGCTTTCAACTGTGCTAAAGAATTGCAAAAGGGTTTCTAATGATCAATCAGCCTTTTAAAATGATAAACTTGGACTAGCTAACACAACGTGCCATTGGAACACAGTAAGTGATGGTTCTGATATGGACCTCTGTACGCTTATGTAGGTGTTCCATAAAAAATCTCGCGTTTCCAGCTACCAATCGTCATTTACAAAATTAACAATGTCTACACTGTACTTCTGATCAATTTGATGTTAATTTTAATGGACAAAAAATTGGCTTTTCTTTCAAAAACAGGACATTTCTAAGTGAGCCAAACTTAACATATAGTATATATATATATACTATAGTATATATATATATACTATTATATATAGTATATATCAGTAGCCAGCTTCAAAAGTTTTGGACACACCCTACTCATTCAAAGGGTTTATTCGTTTATTTTTACTATTTTCCTACGAATTGAGTAGAATAACTAGTGAAGCCCTCAAAACTATGAAATAACACATATGAATCATGGTAGTAACAAGGAAAGTGTTAACCACAAATCAAATATATTTCATATTTTAATTCTTCCAAAGTAGCTCACACTTTGCTTGATGACTGCTCGGCCACACTGTCTTGGCATTCTCTCAATCACTTCATGAGGAATGCTTTTCTCCAGCAGTCTTGAAGGAGTTTCCCAATATGCCTGAGCACTTGCTTGGTCGCTTTTGTTCCTTTTCACCCTCTGCGGTCGCAACTCCTCCCAAACATCTCAATTGCGTTGAGGTCGGGTGATTGTGGAGGCGCTGGTCATCCTGTGACAGCACTTCCAGTCACTCTCCTTGGTCACCATATGGGCCCGTACCACAGGCCTGGAGGTTGGTTTGGTCTGCGTTTCTGTTAAAAACAAATGATATTCCCACTAAGGGCAAACCAGAATGGGATGGCGTATCGCTGCAAGAAGGCTGTGGGTAGCCAACTGCCTGGTTAAGTGTGCTGTGAATTCTAATAAATCCACGACAGTGGTCACCAGAGCAAAGCACCCCCCACAATACACATCTCCCTCCTCCTAGTTGCTTCATGGTGGGAACCACAAGGGGGAGATCATCCGTTCACCTACTCTCGCGTCTCACCAAGACATGGCGGTTGAACAAAAATCTCAATTGGACTCCATCAGACGCAAAGGAATATTTCCACAGGTCTAATGTCCATTCTTCGTGTTTTTCTTGGTCAAGCAAGTCTCTCTTCTTATTGATGTCGCTTTTAGTAGTGGTTTTTTTTGCAGCAATTCAACCCATGAAGGCTCTGATTCTTCCTCTGAACAGTTGATGTGGAATGTGGTCCTGTTACTTTGAACTCTGTGAAGACATTTATTTGGGGCTGCTATCACAGAGGTTAATCTGGGTCCATCCCTGTGGCGGTCCTCATGAGAGCCAGTTTCATCATAGTGCTTGATGGTTTTTGCGACTGTACTTGAAGAAACTTTCAAAGTTCTTGAAATTTTCCGGATTGACTGACATTCATGTCTTAAAGTAATGATGGACTGTCATTTCTCTTTGCTTATTTGAGCTGTTCATGCCATAATATGGACTTGGTCTTTTACCAAATAGGGCTATCTTCAGTATACCACCCCTACCTTGTCACAACACAACTGAGMAGCTCAAATGCATTAAAAAAATCCATAATTAAACTTTTAACAAGGCACGCCTTGTTAATCGAAAAGCATTCCAGGTGACTACCTCATGAAGCTGGTTGAGAGAATGCCAAGAGTGTGCCAAGCTGTCATCAAGGTAAAATGTGGCTACTTTGAAGAATCTCAAATATAAAATATATTTTGATTTGTTAACACTTTTTTGGTGACTACGGTACATGATTCCATATGTGTTGTTTCATAGTTTTGATGTCTTCACTATTATTCTAGCAGTAAAAATAAAGAAAATCTCTGGAATGTGTAAGTGTGTCCAAACTTTTGACTGGTACTATATATATATAGTACCACCTTATATATATATATATATAGTTGAAAAGCGAGCTTTAATGACTCCAACCTAAGTGTATGTATACTTCCAACTTCAACTGTGTATGTGTGTGTGTGTGTGTGTGTGGGTATATATATATATACACACACACACACACACACACACACACATACACAGTTGAAGTTGGAAGTATACATACACTTAGGTTGGAGTCATTAAAGCTCGCTTTTCAACCACTTCACAAATGTCTTGTTAAAGCTCGCTTTTCAACCACTTCACAAATGTCTTGTTAGTTTGTGCAAACTATAATTTGTGCATGACAAGTAATTTTTTCAACAATTGTTTACAGACAGATTATTTCACTTAATCACAAATCCAGTGGGTCAGAAGTTTACATACACTAAGTTGACTGTGCCTT
>NC_036840.1:7503572-7507305 GCF_002910315.2 Salvelinus sp. IW2-2015 | reverse complement strand
TAAAACAGCTTGGGAAAATTCAGAAAATTAATGTAATGGCTTTAGAAGCTTCTGATATGCTAATTGACTTCACATTTGAGTCAATTGAGGTGTACCTGTGGATGTATTTGCCAGGCCCTCACCTTCAAACTCAGTGCCTCTTTGCTTGACAATGTCATGGGAAATTTAAAGAAATCAGCAGACCTTAGAAAAAAACTTGTCGACCTCGAAAAGTTCTGGTTCATCCTTGGGAGCAATACCGCTTAAGCGAAAGGAGACGCGTTCTGTCTCCTAGAGATGAACGTAACTATTGGTGCGAAAAGTGCAATCAATCCGCAGAAACAACAGCAAAGGGACTTTCGTGAAGATGCTGGAGGGCAACAGGTACAAAGCTCACTTCTATCTGTCCTCAGACGACGCTAAGACTGTACGGTAGTCCTCTAGTCTTCGTAGATACTATCTGACTATCTGGTCTCCTGGTCCTGCTCTCCTGCTCTACATGTGATACGATAAGCCTATCGCTCTGCTCGTCCCTAAAACTGCCATAAAAATTAGCCAGATGTACTTTCTGCTCTTGCTACGGTCTGCTGTCCACAGCACTACACTGGCATAGGTCACTAGACAGCTGTTCGTCCAACTCTTTTCTGTTCTGAGCACATTTTCTGTCTCGCTGGTCTCGATGAGACAAATAAATAGAATGGTTGCTGGCTCGCTATCTGACTATTGCATCCATGACGGTAAATTTTTTGAGAGGAAATAAGCTGTCTGAGACTCGTCTGTGCGTATCTGCAAAGACTGACATTCTGTCTGCATTCTGCATTCTGCAGAGTCTGTCGTATGCACATGGCGTTGGCTAAGCATCTTCGCTTGCTTTGCTCTGCAGTGCTTGGGACTGCTGCATCTGCTCTTCAGAGCATTCTAGACATATGCATGACTTCAGATGGAGCGTAGGCTAAAGATTAGTCGTGTCGATTGCATACTTGCGTATAGCATGCATTCTGCAGATATGCTGCTCCGTGCAGTCTGTATAGTTAAAGCCCTTGGTCGCGAATGCGGTATCTAGAGCTCGTGTGCTCTCCAGCATTCTGCTTCTCAGACTTCAGCTTGCTGCGCATGAACTCATGGCGCTTACCTAGCGACAACACAGTCATACGGCTAGTGGACGTGCTCATTCACTTACAGTGCTCTCTGTTGCTACCTAATCGCTCTCATGACGTCCTGCAAATTCTGCTGCTGCTAGCTCTCTCTGCTTCTAAGACTTCGTGAAAAAGTCGTGCTCGCTGCTAGCTTGAAGCACGCTGCTCTAA
This sequence comes from Salvelinus sp. IW2-2015, assembly GCF_002910315.2. Classification (NCBI taxonomy): domain Eukaryota; kingdom Metazoa; phylum Chordata; class Actinopteri; order Salmoniformes; family Salmonidae; genus Salvelinus; species Salvelinus sp. IW2-2015. Next base: position 7,506,019 of record NC_036840.1, on the reverse strand, counting down.
ACACACTTCTGACACTCTGTCTACATGACGTTTCTGCTCCTGCTTGTCAGTTGGACATTAGTGCTGCATACTCGACTCTGCCTTCCCATACGTCTCAATTGTGGCATTGGCTCTGCTGTGCATACGTCTAGCCTCGAAATCATCTTGTTCTGCTCCATGACGTGCTAAGACACTTCTAAACGGCTCGCTCTGGAATGCTCTCTAGCTAACTGGCAGATCATGACTACTGCTGGACATTGAGTCGCTATTGCTCTAAGACTTTCTGCCGTCTCTGTCAATACCATGCGTGCTTACTGTCGTGTTGAACAGAAATCTAGCATTCTGCAGCTGATCCTAGCTGTGATACGAGCTTACTGCTCTACACATTATGTCTGACAATTCATCGACTTCTTAACTGAAAGGGTGATCTAGGACTTTGACGCCTGACTTCTAGACAGTGGTCTAATGTTTACTAGCAGTAAATGTCAGGAATTGTGAAAAATGAGTTTAAAATGTATTTGGAAGGGTGTATGTTACAGCTCGTCTCCGACTTTAACTGGTATCTCTCTACAATTTTTTGACATATATGCTCTGCTTCTTGAGGATTCTCATCAGACCCACTCCTCTCTCGCCTTCTGCTTCTGCTCTCCTCGTTCCTCTGCTCTCTGCCCTCTGCTCCTTCTCCGCTTTCGCTCCTGCTTTGCTTCTCGCTTCTGCTTCTGGCCCTTCTGCCTCCCCTGCTTCTGTCTTCCCTGTTCTCGCTCTGCTCCTCCTGCTCTGCCTCCTGCCCTCCTGCCCTCTGCTTCTGCTCCCTGCTCTCCGCCTCTGCTCTGCCTCTGCTTCTGCTCTGCCTCTGCCTCTCCCGCCTTCTGCTCTCGCCTCTGCTCTCTGCCTCTGCTGCCTCGCTCTCTATCCTCGCTCCTGCTCCTGCTCTTCGCTCCTCGCTTCTCGCTCTCCGCTTCTCGCCTTCTCGCCTCTGCTTCCTGCCTCTCGCCTCTCTGCGCTCTCCGCTCCTGCCTTCCTCCCGCCCTCTGCCTCTGCTGCCCCCTGCCTTCCTCGCCTCCGCCTCTCTGCCTCCTGCCCCTCTCCCCGGCCCTCCTGCCCTCCTCCTCTCGCCCTCCCCTGCTCCGCCCCTTCCCTGCCCCCCAGCTGCCGCGCCCTCCTTCTCTCCCACTCTTCGCCCCCTGTCTCTCCTCCATCCCCACCTCCTCTCTCCCCTCCGCCCTTCTTTCCCTTCCCTCGTCGCTCCCCAGTTCCGACAGATACGTGGTTGAACAAGCTTAGATGTGGATAGCGTCCTGCAGTACGTGTGTGGTGTGGCTGTTCCGTGTCTTCGCTTGTCTGGATCGCAGCCGCCCCTAAGACAGGGAATTTTTACTAGGATTAAATGTCAGGAATTGTGAAAAACTGAGTTTAAATGTATTTGGCAAAGGTGTATGTAAACGTCCGACTTCAACTGTAWATCACATTGAATATAAGGAATTTATAACCCCAGATACCTGGTGAACAGATTAGATTGAATAGGGTCCTCAGTACCTGTGTGGTGTGGCTGTCCGTGTCTTCGCTTGTCCTGACCAGGCCCGTGTGATGAAGGAAGGCTGTGAGCGGCGTTACCGAGGTAACCAGGACATAAACCGTCACCATGGCAACGAGGCCAGGGCTCACCAAGTTAAGTGTGGTGATYGCTGGGTTCCTAAGGGAAGGGAAAACAACAACAACGCTAACATTAGCTAAGAAAATCAAACCCATTTGTTTCAACGAGCGAATAGACCCCTGAACACAATTGAGCTGTCAGTTTCGACTAAGGTAAACGTGTTATTACTGGCAGAGTTGACTGACCAATCACCATGAGCCACATGACGAACATCTCCCAGCTTGGGGAGGGGCGATCCACAGGCAGATGGATTGATGCGTAATGCCAGMCCTGAAACAAAACACGGTAACAGAGAAACACACAAGTGATGAGAGACAGTAATCTGTAACTAGTGATGACAGAGACGGTTGAATTTATCATCTATCCTATACTGTCACAAGGCGTTGACATCAGGGCCYTTATCCGAGGTGGAGTAGAGCAGTTCATTTTTGCTGAGTTTGCATTCCTTGTGCTGGTTATGAGTTATGAAATAGRAGAGCAGCTGTGTGTGTGTCCTTGCCTAATAAGTGTCAACCCCTATACATGTTTTGCTTTGCATATCAACAGCCCACTGGGCATGGATGTCAAATCAATGTCTAATCCARATTGGTTCAACGTAATTTCCTTGAAATGACGTGGAAACAACGTTGATTCAACCAGTGTGTTCCCAGTGGGAGGGAGTGAGAGTGTGTTGTCATTCTCTGGCACCGTACTACTAATGACATTTCCCACCGGTGGAAACGTGGCGCCAGTAGAGAGAGGGTGTGTGTTCTAAGGCCCAAATCACTATCAGTCCTCGGCATGTTTCAAACTCCTCTCACATTCCTCGGACTCA
>NC_036840.1:7485856-7503173 GCF_002910315.2 Salvelinus sp. IW2-2015 | reverse complement strand
CAGTGATTATGCCTGTGTCAGTCAGATTCACTCTGCCGTTTGTAAGATAAATTATGTTCTCAAACAAAGGGTGGGCAGAGACCTGGGTCCTGGTCTAAGTAAGAGGGGTGTGGGCGGTCTAAAAGACCTGAAGAGGGGCTGTGAGGGGGTCTGCAMGACTTCAAGCTGAAAGGGGGCAATTGAGGAGGAGACACTCGCCTTCAACCAGGACTGCACCAATGTCAACATTTGTGTGGGAGACGKGCCAAAAAGAAAGGACAATATTGTTCTAGAAGTGGGAGACAATCTGTTCTGTACAGGGAAGAGAACTCWAAACAAAGAGTAAAGAGGTGGAGGAGAACACACAGAGGACCCTCAGGTACTGTCTAAGTCAAGCCGGTTGGTTGTCATTATCTTCCTTCTGAGATATAAAGAAGATAAGTGCCCTTGACGCCAACCAAAAATATATTTTTTGCCCCATCTCCATCAAAGCCCCTCTCTCACTCACTCAATCCATTATCTTTCTTTTCATGCAGTTCTAACAGAGGACGAATATAAGCAGAGATGCATTGGGTCATTATTAACAACTTCTCTGAACTGATCGTTCTCAGAAAGCCAAATTATAGAGAGAGAGAGCAGGTATGAAAGCACTGCAACTCTACGCACGCTGCGCCTTGGTCCATTTATTCCACAGACGATCGTGACACTGCAACCTTTTGAACAAAACAACCACGCATCTTCTCCAAAATGTATCTTCGCCTCATCGTCTACGGTTTCCACMGATACAACTTTAAATAGTACTTTAAGTACTTCAATTTATAGAAGTTTATACAATTTATAGAAGTTATACAAGTCTAGTTACATACGGGTCATTTCCATGAAAACGCATCTGTATTTTAAATGTCTGCTAGCATTGGTCCAAATCTCTACTTTAAGGAACTCAAAGAGCTCGCSTGAAAACTAAAGGTTGCCTGGAAACAGGTGATGACTCACCTAGGTCGTGTTCATTAGGGCACACAACAYAAAATGTTTTCAACGTTTCTTATTGGACAAGTCTCCCCGTTTCAGTCAGTTGTCTTCAGTTTGGTGCATAATGAACACGGCCCAGATATCTTGTATCAGTCAGCGCGCCAGCTGTAGACTCACCTGCTAGCCGGCTGTCTGTCTGGAAGCGACAGAGCCCGTCCACATCAGAGAAGGCCCCCACCAGCCCAGGTATCATGTTGACCTGAGGAGATGACAGATGGGATCCAGTGGATCCAAAGGCAACAAATGAAAGTTAGTGGACTTGTTTGAAGTTGAGGCAAGAGGACTTAGCCAGGTCCCAGATCTGTTTGTGCTGTCTTGCRGACTCCTATAGACCATAGTACTAGCAACAAACAGATCTGGGACAAGGCTAAGGATGGTCCTATACGGTCTCATGTTATGGGATGTCGGTGTTATAGGAGGGTGTGTAAAGGAGAGAGGGAGAAGGAGAGAGGGAGAAGGAGAGAGGGAGAAGGGAATGTGATGTTTGTTGTTGGAGGAGTTCACTGTGTGTTTTCCTGTCGTGTTTGAACTGAGATCCACCATCTCAGGACAGAGCCGTTTTCACTGAATTCTCTCTTGGAAGCCGACTTAGTCCTGGCTTCTAAAAATATTTTCTAGAAGAATCTCTGGGTGGATCTGATTTCACATGAATGCTAGAAGAAAAAAAACTTGTTAGGGGATCAAGCTTCCCTGCTGGGGTTTGAGGAGACTGTGTTACACCAATATGAAACGCACATTAAAACTACACAACCATCATACCCATGTCGGTCAACAATCCGACACGGGGTAACATTCCCACATAGGTCACCAATGTTCCCGTATGAAACGACCTTCCAGTTGAGCATTCCCGTACAGTGTGTGTGTAGCTGGTCTCACCCTCTGATGGGGCTGCAGATGGGAGAAGGACACTCTCCTCAGACAACTCTTCTCCGAACCGCTCAGACACACCAACACACTCCACTCCACACTGCCACCTGGGAGTGAGGGAGAGGGGGAAAGCAGAGGGAACGAATAAGAGATCAGTAAGCATCTTGTACAAATAAATGAAGCTTTTGAAACCATACCAAATACGGTGCTCCAACTGTGTGATCTGGTCAGAGAGCCTAGAGAGAAGAGAGAGAGAGAGAGAGAAGAAGAGAGCTAGGAGAGAGAAGTCAGAGAGGAGACTTGTCAGAGAGAGAGAATGAGATGATGAGATTGAGTAGGGTTGTAACGAAAGAGAGAGAGGAGAGAGAGGACGGAGAGAGAGAAGAGACTGACCCAAATTAAGGATAGAGCTTTGACTATGTACAGACTCAGTGAGCATAGCCTTGCTATTGAGAAGGCCGCCGCTAGGCAGACATGGCTCTCAAGAGAAGACAGGCTATGTGCTCACTGCCCACAAAATGAGGTGGAAACTGAGCTGCACTTCCTAACCTCCTGCCCAATGTATGACCATATTAGAGAGACTATTTTCCTCTCAGATTACACAGATCCACAAAGAATTCGAAAACAAATCCAATTTGAAAACTCCCATATCTACTGGGTGAAATTCCACCAGTGTGCCATCACAGCAGCAAGATTTGTGACCTGTTGCACAAGAAAAGGCAACAGTCGAAGAACAACACCCTTAGTAGTAATACAACCATATTTAGTTTATTTATTTTAACTTGTGTGCGTTTAACCATTTGTAACATTGTTACACACTCGTAATATACTATAATATGACATTTGTTCATGTCTTTATTGTTTTGAAAACATTCTGTATGTGTAATGTTTACTGGTTAATTTTGTATTGTTTATTTCACTTTTGTAATTTATCTACCTCACTTGCTTTGGCAATGTTAACACATGTTTCCATGCCAATAAAGCCCCTTGAATTGATTGAATTGAAAAATGAGAGAGAGAGAGAGAGAGAGAGAGAGAGAGAGAGAGAGAGAGAAGAGACCGAGAGAGAGAGAGAGCAGAGGAGAGAGAGCAGAGAGAGCGAGAGAGAGAGAGAGAGAGAGAGAGAGAGAGAGAGAGAGAGAGTAGTAGAGAGAGAGAGAGAGAGAGCAGAGAGAGAGGGTAGAGAGAGAGAGAGCGTAGAGAGAGAGAGAGCGGCTGAGAGACGAGAGAGAGCGGAGAGAGAGAGAGGTAGAGAGAGAGAGGAGAGAGAGAGAGAGAGAGAGAGAGAGAGAGAGAGAGAGAGAGAGAGAGAGAGAGAGAGAGAGAGAGAGAGAGAGAGAGAGAGATGAGAGAGAGAGAGAGCATGAGAGAGAGAGAGAGAGAGAGGAGAGAGAGGGAGAGAGAGAGACGAGAGAGAGAGAGAGAGTAGAGAGAGAGAGAGAGAAGAAGAAGAGAGAAAAGAGAGAGAGAGAGAGAGAGAGAGAAGAGACAGAGAGAGAGAGAGAGAGGAGAGAGAGAGAGAAGGAGAGAGAGCAGAGAGAGGAGAGAGAAGACAGAGACGAGATGAGGAGAGCGAGAGAGCGGACGAGAATGAGCGAGAGAGAATAGAGAGAGAGAGGTAGAGAGTACATTGAGTTATCTTAGAACTAAACTGTGTAGAAGTAGATAGAGACTCCCTAAACACGCAGAGAACGAGATAGGTAGAAAGCTAGAAAACGGAAATGATTTTATCGTGGTGCTATCTGCCCTTAGAAATCATTTTGGTATATAGATGGCTTTTACATAACTCCTTTCCTGCCTGTGTGTCAGAGAGAAATACGACATAACAGAGAGATCGCATAGAGAGAGAGGAGAGAAACAAATCTGAGAGTCTAGCAATCCTGTACAGCCCAGATATCTCGGAGAGGAGAGGAACGTGGTAGTTTTTGGGGCCAGACCTCATTGGCTGTTTTGGTTCCTCATCTGTTCTGAAGCATTTAGACCAGTAAATGGTATTGGAACGTGACTTAAACAAGCAATATTATGGCCAGCCTAGAAGATGGAATGGATAGCAAGATACAATTTACCTGTGTGTTTGTAAAATATATTATGATACACAACATGCCACACCTACACCTGTGATCTGTATACCAGAGAAGAGATAAAGTGATTAGTGTTCTTTGTAACCTGATAATCATGCATTTCACGGTCTTGCTAACAAGGCTCCCATATCAGCCGCTCGCCATTATTGAACCCTGAATTACAGCCCAAAGCCCCAGGACCCCTTCAGAACAGACACAACCAAACACCACACAACACGACACACACACACATCACACCCACACAACGACACACACACACACACCACACACACACAACACACACACACACACCACACCAAATATAAAACCCCTAAATCACCCCCACACACAAGCTATCAAACCTACACAGCACACTCCAGACTAACACACAACACCACACACCAACAGCTCACACCACACTGGAATTTAGTGGTTTTAGGGGCAAGGCCATTTGGCCTTCAAGAGGTACCCAATCTGCCAGGGCACCAAGGCCATTTGCTAGGGCACCAAGGCCATTTGCTAGGGCACCAAGGCCATTTGCTAGGGCACCAAGGCCAATTCAATTTATTTGAAAAACTAAAAACAGTAGCTTTTCTGTTAAGAAAAACATAAGTGTATGCAAATCCATAAATAATTAGCCTACATGTGTAGGTGATAGGCTTTGGCTACAGCCTGTCATGGCCAGATCGATGCTGACATGAGGGAGGCACCTGAAAATGTAACCAAACATTAATGAGACTTTTAATTCTATATATCAGTGGAGGCTCCTCCTCAGAAGAAGGGGAGGACCATCCTCGCCAGTGAAATTGAAAAATAAATAAAAGTGAAACATTTTTAGATAAAACTATACTAAATATATTCATAAATATATTCATATGTCAACAAATAATTGATTAAACTACACTGTTTTGCAATGAAGGTCTACAGTAACTTCAACAGCACTGTCTGGGGTAGCACCATGGTGTAGCCAGACAACAGCTAGCTTCCATCCACCTCTGGCTACATTGACTTCAATACAAAACCTAGGAGGTTCGTAGGCCTAACCCCCTTCAATAGACATACATGGTAATTATGACCACTTCCGGAGGATGTTCTCCAATCAATCAAAGCTTTTGCAGTATGAACTGACATGTCCATCCAATCACAGTATTAGGATCAAAGAATGAACCTAGTCTGTTGTATTGGGATTGTGTCACAGAGCATTATGGGGGTTCTATGTGTTGAGAAGCTTGGTGGCATTATTGGATAGAGATTGAGAATGAAGAGTGATAGTTGAGCATTTTTGGGATATTATTCAATTCAAATTAGTTTTTTTCTAAATACAGGAGACGGAGGAGGTATATTATTCATTTTTTCAGGACTTTATTTTTGTGTCCAGTTAGTGCAATATGTTTAAATTTGCCTTGCTAACTTAAGTAGCAAGTAGCAGTAGCTAGCAGCATGAGCGTGCAGTTTTCTCCGTGTGAATTAAAACCGCGGGTCGACCTCTGCCTGAGATCAGTTTCATGAAGAAGGAGGAAAAGGTGAGGGCGTTCAATACCAACTGGTATCAAAAGTATAGCTGGTTAACAGGGAGCCTTTCATCAAGCTGCCTGTATTGCTGGCCTTGCCTGCTTTTTGGAAAGCCTGAGCCTTGGGCTGTGACCTGAAGAACATTGATTGCTCAGGTAAACGGCATCACAAAAGCAGGGAGCATATAAATGCCTACATCAGATTCAAGCTTCCGGGAAAAAGCCGCATCGATCATGTAATGGACGAAGGTCCGCYTATTCAAACTGCGCAACACAACGGGAAATTAAAAAGAAACGGATGTATCACTGCCATTTTGGGCATGCAAGAATTTGCTTTTAGACGACACGACGAGAGAGAAAGTTCCACTAACAAGGGAAGCTACAAGGAGCTTGCAGAGGTACTAGCTCGTTATGATGCWTTACTTGCTGAAAATATGGAACTTTCTACTGTCTTTRCTGGGTTTTCGAAATCAATTCAGAATGATTTGATAGCTTCCATCGCATCATCCATTAAAAGAGAGGTGGACACAGCGCCGTTTTTTCGCATGGCAAATAGACAAAACTACAGACATCAGCTGTCGCTTGCAGTTGTTAGTTATCGTCAGGTAGGTGCAAAGCTGGAAGATGTTGATTAGATTTTCTTTACTTCTAAATTTTGAGGAGATCTTTGCTCACACAGATGTTGTGTTTGACAAAGTGCAGCAGCAAGCCATGGATGTAGCCTACTGTAAGAAAATAGAGAATCTGACAAGCAGAATGGAGGAGCACAAGTCTGATGTAGTATTCAGTGCCATATATGAGAAGGCAGCAAGTATGACTGAGGATCCAGAGATCATGCAGAGGAGGAAGTGTTGGCAGGGCACTCACGATGTAAGGCACACCTACAAAGCACTGTATGACTCAATTCATGATAACATCAAGTCTCAGATAGCACAGAGGTACAAAAGCCTGGACAGCATGCAATTCCTGGAGTTGTTAGTTGTTAGTAAATTTGATTCATTCAATAAAAAATTGGTGCTGCCATAGAGTTACATTAGAAGTGCCCATCCAAGAAGGCCCAAGGTCATTGGCCTCAGATAAAATGACGTCAAATCACGTTATATGTACCGTAGCTTTGATTGGACTGACCATGTCAACATAACACTTTCAAAATCTTAGCTAGCAGTCATCATCATGAATCAAGTTGACAAACTACTGGCAAATCCTTTTCAATCCTTGTCAAATGAAGATACATAATGAAGGTAAATTATAGATAAAATGGATCGGTGATCATCGGCCACTGGACATAAACATTACACAACAAGTTGGAAATCGCACATTTTTAACAATGAGTGGTTTGGAAGGAATCAATGGCTAACTGCAAGAATTGCAAAGCCATCACTAGCCRGATATTCAGTGGAATGGGTGTGTGGTCTAAGTCTGGGTTTAAGGGTCTCTTTTTCAAGCTTAAAAGGATAAACATTCAACATTGGCCATGCTGACAATCCAGCATGGCTTCTACGGCGCTCAAAACAACTGGAAACTCAGAACTGAGAAATCTCAGCCTTAAAGACAATAGGGAACTCGTGAAAAAAACTAGCTCCGACTGGGAAAATATGTTTTGTATGGTCATCCAACTCGGAATTCCAAGTCGGAAACTCGGGCCTCTATCTAGAGCTCCGACCTGAAGATCACTGACGTCATGATTCGACCTTGTTTTTTTCAGAGTTCCCAGTTGTCTTGAAAGCACCATAAATCCAGAGAATGCCCGACATTGATAATAKAAATTTGTCACAAAAGACCGCCGCACCATCTTCCTGTTCAAGTGAGCACAACAAGGTGATTCCAAAATTATGTCTTGTATGCTGCTGCATAAATTATGTWATATGCCAGGGAGATATGTATACTGTAGCTAAGTAATAAACTCAGCAACAAAAAAAAAGTCCTCTCACTGTCAACTGCATTTATTTTCAGCAAACTTAACATGTGTAAATATTTGTATGAACATAACAAGATTCAACAACTGAGACATAAACTGAACAAGTTCCACAGACATGTGACAAACAGAAATTGAAAAATGTGTCCCTGAACAAAGGGGGGGTCAAAATCAAAAGTAACAGTCAGTATCTGGTGTGGCCACCAGCTGCGTTAAGTACTGCAGTGCATCTCCTCCTCATGGACTGCACCAGATTTGTGAGTTCTCGCTGTGAGATGTTACCCCACTCTTCCACCAACGCACCTGCAAGTTCCCYGACATTTCTGGGGGGAATGGCCCTAGCCCTCACCCTACAATCCAACAGGTCCCAGACGTGCTCAATGGGATTGAGATCTGGGCTATTCGCTGGCCATGGCAGAACACTGATATTCATGTCTTGCAGGAAATCACACACAGAACGAGCAGTATGGGTGGTGGCATTGTCATGCTGGGGGGTCATGTTAGGATGAGACTGCAGGAAGGGTACCACATGAGGGAGGAGGATGTCTTCCCTGTAACGCAGAGCATTGAGATTGCCTGCAATGACAACAAGCTCAGTCCGATGATGCTGTGACACACTGCCCCAGACCATGACGGAGCTTAGGCCTGTCTCTTATACACATCTAGATGTGTATAAGAGACAGCATCTGCAGTCCTCATGCCTCCTTGCAGCATGCCTAAGGCACGTTCAGACAGATGAGCAGGAACACTGGGCCTGTCTCTTATACACATCTAGATGTGTATAAGAGACAGATTGTGGACAGTCTGAGCATTGATGGAGGAATTGTGCATTCCTGGTGTAACTCGGGCAGTTGTTGTTGCCATCCTGTACCTGTCCCACAGGTGTGATGTTCGGATGTACCGATCCTGTGCAGGTGTTGTTACACGTGGTCTGCCACTGCGAGGACGATCGGCTGTCCGTCCCTTCTCCCTGTAGCGCTGTCTTAGGCGTCTCACAGTACTGACATTGTATTTTATTGCCCTGGCCACATCTGCAGTCCTCATGCCTCCTTGCAGCATGCCTAAGGCACGTTCAGACAGATGAGCAGGAACACTGGGCTTCTTTCTGTTTATGTTTTTCAGAGTCAGTAGAAAGGCCTCTTTAGTGTCCTACGTTTTCATAACTGTGACCTTAATTGCCTACCGTCTGTAAGCTGTTAGTGTCTTAACGACCGTTCCACAGGTGCATGTTCATTAATTGTTTATGGTTCATTGAACAAGCATGGGAAACAGTGTTTAAACCCTTTACAATGAAGATCTGTGACGTTATTTGGATATTTATGAATTATCTTTGAAAGACAGGGCCCTGAAAAAGGGACTTTTCTTTTTTTGCTGAGTTTAGTAAGTGTACGTTGTGTAGTAAGCTGTTAGTAGCCCATGTGCCTAACTCTAATAATTTGCTCCCTCTTCCCCTCATAACTTAGCCTACTGTTCTGACTTGCTGGTGCACATTTAGTCTATAGCCTGTTTTAGAAAAATGTCATAATCGAATATTTTAAGAGCTTTCATTGTCTGCTTATATGTTCCCTTTATTTACCCTACGGTTCTGACTTGGTGTACAGGGAGAATACTGTACGAACGGCCCATGTTCTGAATTCTGTCACTGTACATTTCAAAAGTGCTGAACAAATAGTTATATTGACTACATTAGTCCTAGTTCGCTCTTTAATGTCTTTATCAAAATCACGGATTGCCTCTTATCTGCTCGTCGTCCCCTTATGCAATAGTTTGTACATCTCAATTATCAGTAGAAACCAATTTTTTAAGCAAGTCAGCCATATCAGCAATGTTTTTTTAAAAGGCAGTAAATTATGCTGAATTAACTTTTTCGCTGCCAGACAGGTTTCCGCTGATAGCCAGGTGTATCGGTGGTGTTAAGGCTGTGTAAGGGAGGCYAAGTCAGGTGCAGGAGAGCAGAGTAAACAGGCACACTTTTATTCCATTCAACAATAAGCACAAAAAATGACATAAGTGCCCAAAAACACGGAACATAAACAATAAAAGTATCGCGCGTGAACATACACCGTTAACAATGAACAATTACACACAAAGACATGATGGGGAACAGAGGACTAAATACATGTAGATTGATTGGGGAATGAAAACCAGGTGTGTACGGAACAAGTGTCACGCCCTGACCATAGTTTGCTTTGTATGTTTCTATGTTTTGTTTGGTCAGGGTGTGATCTGAGTGGGCATTCTATGTTGTATGTCTAGTTTGTCTGTTTCTGTGTTTGGCCTGAAATGGTTCTCAATCAGAGGCAGGTGTTAGTCGTTGTCTCTGATTGGGAACCATATTTAGGTAGCCTGTTTTATCTTTTGGTTTGTCGGTGTTTGTCTTCCGTGTCAGTGTTTGTCGCCACAGGGTACTGTTTCGTTTGTTCACATTGTTTATTGTTTTGTTTAGTGTTCTGAGTTTAATTAAAAACATCATCATGAACACTTACCACGCTGCGCTTTGGTCCTCCTCTCTTTCTCCCGAAGACGATCGTTACAACAAGACAAAACAAATGGACATGTGAAAAATGGAGCGGCGATGGCTAGAAAGCCGGTGACGTCGATCGCCGTGGTGTTGCGACTGGTGGGAGTGGGTGGGTGGGGGGTGGGGGGTCATTTGCCCCACCAAAATGTACATGCTAAAATCACCACTGCCAATAGAATATGTCAACTTTTGGACTATGGGGGAAAGTAGATTGACATAGGCTAGTGCTTTTGCTGTTCGTTACTCATCTTGTTGGCTGACGAAAAGTAAATGTGGACACTTCTAACATCTTCAATATGCACCTCGGAATTTGATAAGAAGGACGCTGCATCCCCAATATGTCGGTCTTCACTTGTAGCCTACTTCGGAGCTGCGAAGCCTGTGAGAAGGATCGGTTCACGGGCATTGACCAATAAGAATTGAGATATCTGAGAGAGCACGTGAGTGAGAGGTGCTTCGGAGTAGGCTACGGTGATTGGCAGCCGGGAGAAGGGAATTATAATTATTAWATTCAGCCCAAGGGCACAACGGCCACGTTGGTCGCAAGGGATACATTTTCTTAGAGGGCATTACTGCCTAACAAGGGGGCATCGACAGCCACGGCCGCTGATGCCATCAGAGAATTCGAGCCCTGACACACAAGCACGCACAGTCTGCTGGGAGACTAAAAAGGCCCTCAGAGAAAACAACAGTAACAGTAAATGCCAATCTCTGTGTCTCTGTTTGGGTTGGCTTGAGTAAACAGGAAATGATTGGCTCCCTCTAATCTGATGCATTCGAGCCAATAAGAGACTAACACAATTAGGGCTCATCAAATTAAAGATCTGGACTCTTTCTTCCAGGAACCCTACCCTTTCATTCCAGTACACTCCAGTTTTTAGGCCCTGATGTAGATCAGACAAATCCATTATATGGGAGACTGGGCTGAAATTRTCTGTCACACACGTAGCATACCTTGGCAATGACACAGGCAGTGTCCCAATACTGTTAAATGGCCCCATTCCTTGTCTCCTTCACAAGCAAAGGCCACCCCTGCTAATGACACAGGCATATCCCAATACTCTTAAACATTCCCCATTCCTTGTCTCCTCTTTCCATCATAAATACGCACACGTGCAATATGACGCTTTTATAGGACACTTTTAGGACACAGTCCTAAAGACATTTACCAGGCCCATGCTATTCAGTTTCTGGGCTGGTAAAGTCATTAAGGGTGTTGCTGTTTACCTAACGACCTGCTGGGTTCTTTGATCAGGGTGACCAGAGCAAAAGTGTGGTCTACAGGCTGACCTGTCAATCATCACACTGATGGGGTGAGTGACAGCTGGGCGTTCTGACACACAGAGCCTGACCCCTGAGACCTGGCGATACTCTCCTCTTGATAGTAAAACAACACCAGGGACGAACACACACACACACACACAACACACACACAACACACACACACACACACACACACACACACACACACCACACACACACACACACACACACACACACACACACACACACACACACACACACACACACACACACACACACACACACACACACACACACACGAATGTGTGTAAACACACACACATAAGTAATCCTTGTGACTAGTCTTACTAGTAGAGCAGTGATTTATGACTCTGAATGACAAGGGTAGTTTAAACATCTGGTCTCCTATAAGTGTCCCTGTCTCTATCGCTCTCTCCCCCTCTGCCTTCCAGCTGAACTAGCCACACGGTATTTCTGTGCTGAGCTCCAAGGATTTTCCAGTAGTGTCCTTCACTGGGTCACTGGAATACCATTCTCCCTTTCCTACTCCATACACACTCACACAGCCTGGGCCAGACAGAGGGAGTGATTACAGAGAAAGTCCTGAAATAAGAAGGAAATCTTGCCTTATTCATCTCAGTCTTTTTCTGCAATCCAACAATCTTATTTTGTCTGACTGGGATGGGTGTGTACAGTCGAAGGCGGTGTGGGGAGAAGGGGGGGGGCGGGGGGTAGTGAGCCCTAAAAAGGACAGTAAAGGACAGTAAACCCAGCAGGTGGTGCAGACCAGGCTCTGTAGCTGTTAACCCTTTAACCTCTTCCCACCCACCTGCCTGGCCAGAGCAGCAGGCCTCTCTCACACACACACACCTCTGTTAACCCTGCTCTAATGCCTGTGTCTGTACGTCATGAGTGACTGGAATACGGCCYTGCGCGTGTGTGTATGCGCGCAAGTCACTTGCCTGGGGACAAATAGCTAGTGAATGAAGCCATTGTGTGTATACTTCCTTTCTCCTCACTTGACGAGGGAAACATGGAATAAGTGAATAACGGATTGTTTGTGTATGTGTGCAGGTACAGACTGTACCGTACAGTATACTATTTATCTATCAGCTTCTACCTCTCTTGGACCCTTTCCACCCATTCCTTGCCTCTCATCCCTCTCCATGCTCCCTCCCTCCCTCTCTGCTTCTCTCCTCATCCTTCCGTCTTAACTGTAAAACCTGCTCACCTCTATTTTACCCTAATCTCTTCATCCTGCATCTCTCTTGATCCTTCTCCTCTTTCCTCCCTCTCCTCCGACCTTTCTTCCACCTTCCCTCCCACCACTCTCGGTCACTGCTATCTTTTCTCAGTGCTAGCTGATGCTGTTGAAAAACMTTTCCCTTCACCCTCCATCTCTCTCTCTATCCATCCATCCCTCCCTCCCTCCATCTCACCGTTGTCGCGTCTCAGGGCGGTGTTGGTCTCGGCGTATCGGGACAGGCTGACCTCGTAGCCTCGCTGCTCCAGGATCCGCTGGAACAGCTGGACCTCTGTATCCGCGGCTACGTGCTGACCCGTCAACACGACGGCCCGCGTGACCCGCCCGGCCCGGTTCTGATTGGACCCCTTGACCTGAGGAAGAGGGGGGAGAGAGGGATGTTCAATATCGACATATAGAGAGGTCACTCCAACCACCAACAGCATTGCTGTATATTTATATGCAATACAAACAAAGACTGTACAGACAGTACATGATGCCAAGAGTGACCATTTCCTGGCAGTTCATATGGAACTATTTCTCATTTCAATCCTATTTGTATTTACATTTTTTATCGAACCTTTATTTAACTAGGCAAGTCTTAAGAACAAATTCTTATTTACAATGACGGCCTAACCCCTAAACRCTACCCCGGATGACGCTGGGCCAATTGTGTGCCACCCTATGGGACTCCCAATCACAGCCGGTTGTGATACAGCCTGGAATCTAACCAGGGTCTGTAGTGACGCCTCTAGCKCTGAYATGCAGTGCCTTAGACGCTGCACCACTCGGGAGCCAGAATGTATTACCGGCACTTAAACAKTGCCCCCATAAACGATTGAAAAGGMCATCAAAACAGTGAACAGAACAACCCTAGAGCACTAGSGAGTAGAGCCTGAGCCAAACAAGCTTAAACCCTTAGCYAGCGAGAGAGAAACCAGTTGTGAAGGGTTAGGCTGACAGAGACATATGAAAGCCATGTAGCTGCTCAGCTCGCTCTGTTTACACAACTCTGGGCTGGATAAGCTGGATAAGAATAGCAGCAGGATCAAACTGTGATGGCTGGGGCAGGGGTGAAGGTAGGGAGGGGAGGGGAGACGGAGGGTAGGACAGAGAGAGAAAAAGTTAATCTCCTTTGGTAAGGAGAGGGAGGGCAGTTTTCACTYTATCATTTCTGAAGTAGAAGGACTTTTCTTTCAGAACTGTTCGCCCCTCCCTCTCCGTTGCCTGCTCATTCATTTGTCTCTCTATCAYTCTCTTCCTCTCTCTTATCCCTTTCTCCTTTTCCTTTGAATCTCGCTCTCCGGTCTTTCTGTCTCTCTCYCTCTCCATTCGTCTCCCCTCTCTCTCTCTRTCTTACCCTTCTCCCTTTAAATCACTCTCTCCAGTCTCTCTCTCTCCATACCATTCCTCTCCAGTCTCTCTATTTTCTCTCGTTCGTTCCTCTCGTTCTCCCGAGGCCTATGGTGGCGTGGCCTGTAAACGTTTCCATCTGGGAGCTGCAGGCCACATCAGAGGGAACYTCACAAGACCCRCATAACTACAACGAGTTTCTCTACCCTCCAACCAGCTCCACAGAATCCTTTCCACCCTTTAATACACCCACAGCCCCCTTCTCTCTCCACCTTCCAATACTTACACTCCCCCTTTCCATCCTCTCTTCCCCCAGAWACTAATCTCAAACAAGCAATTATTCCACAGCGCTCATCCTGCTGCCTCCCTGCCTGCCAATCCSCCATGGCCCAGTTCAAACACAAACATTATTATTTCATTAGGAGATTCCCCAAATTGGGATCCTAGGCCTAGAACTCTTTTTGTCTTCTTTCATTTTTCTTCCTCTCCCTCGCTCCCTTTCTCCCTGAGTAATAACAAATACACTCCATCACCCCTTCCTCCTCCTCTCTTCTTCCTCCAGCAAGGAAGGAGCGAGTTTACAGTTGGCCCATAACACAGAGTGAAATATTAGAATAATATTACCTTGATAAGCGGGGAATCGAATCAAGGTGTTTATACAACAGAGGCAATCCTCTGAGCAGCGRACCTTCAATATAATCTGTAGCCGAGAGGGACTCATAGTAAACCCACTCATAAACAGTTTATTTGGCAGAGTGAGGGAGAACCACTGCTGGGGAAATMATGTTTGTATTGATTATACTGTTTTGGTATACACAGCACACAGCCGRGAGCTCAGGTTTACCGAGGAAATTGCTTCCACTTTTTCATTTGGTAACTGATTTGATGAGCAAAGGAGTTTGCATCAATGCTGCATAATGCCTCTTTGCACGTACAGAAATAGTGTGGTGAATACAGCCGATTTATGATGTATTCATAGTTTAGTTTAGCAATGGTTAACAAACTATTTACTAATGGTTTATAATGAGTTAACAAGCAGCCCTTAAACTGAAGAGTTCTCCATGTTTTCTAAAACGACCTAATCTGCCAGTGCTGACATCACCAACGAGAAAAAAAATACGGACCGCGCCCATCGTCCCCATGACGACCCTGTGACAGACAGTGGAGCCCCTCTAGCTGTCAGAGGGGCAGTAGCATTGAGTGTACAGTATCTGGTATGTGTTCTGCTGATACTGAATCCCAGTATCCCACATTTAGTCGTATATTAATAGACCTGCTATCTTTAACAGTCCTGGCTGACTGGGCCCGACCTATGGTTCTTCCCAACAGGTCACTCTCTCTGGTCCTTCCACCCCATGGCAACCCCCTGGCCATAGCTGCGGGAAGTAGGGGTGCTGAGGGTGCTGCAGCACCCCRTGAAAAATCWGAATWAAAAAAAATGTGGCACCAAAATGTACAGCAACCCCTCCCTCAAACTACTTCTAGTGGCTATGCCCCTGGCACTCCCCTGGCAACCGCTCTGATGCTAGCAGACATATGGTTACGATAAACATCTTCACCTTAACCCCTCACTCCAGTCCAGATGAAGACCCATACACACAGTACGTGAACACACTACCTAACCAATTGTGACACTAAACTTGACCCCAAACCACAAGACTTCAACATCGTCCACATCCTCCCCCCAAATACATGACTCAATACAGTTTATTGGCTTGATTATGACGTACAGCCAGGTTGTGCCCCACATTCTCTGCCWCCACTGCTGAAATATGAACGCAACAGAGTGATGTGATGTCACAGCAGTTTTTTTGGATGGTCACATGTGAACTGGGTGGTGCTCTGCTCTGGGTTGGTTTCCAGACACAGATCTCTACAGTTTCTACAACACACCATTTCTAAGCAAAACAAGACAGATGTATCACTTTAACCCCAACCTTCTACCACAATAGTAGCTACACTGACACTGTTAGTAAATATGGGGAAAGACAGCTTTCAATGGACTGAGAGTACTACAATATTTACGAGTGACTCACATGATCTCAGCAGCCCATACAAATCAAAGCGTTTCCATACGACCGTGAAAAGTCAACCCACATAAATCTACCCTGGGTTCACTTCACATACCACATCCAGTGTGTGATAGCTAGCCCTCTGAGGTGGGTCTGTTAACCGTGCCCTATAATGACCATGTTTCCCTCCATCTGTGGAGAGAAGGAGGAATGCAGGGGGTTAATGGGCCTTGCACTCGTTTAGAAGGAAAATACATGTGTGAAAGTTTAGCTGTCTAGGGAGAGGGAGGAGAGAGAGAGGGAGAGAGGAAGAGAGGGAGAGATGGGGAATTAGGGGACAGGAGGGTGAGCCAAAAGGAGAAAGGCCTGTTTGTGTGAGACTGCAGGAGAGTCTGGAGAGGCCGAGGCTGGCTGTATAAGTCCTGGTTCTGGCCCTGTCTGTGTGTTAGTATTCATCTGGGTCTGGAAGGCCTGTTTGGTCATGCACTACCATGCTGCATCTCTCCTTGGTTACTGGTGAAGGATCTGCCAAGGAGGCTTCTGTTCTCTACTTCTCTCATTTATTCTCACAGTCATTCTCTCCCTGCCTCCATTTCTCATCCCTCACTCTTTTCTTCCTCCACTCCCTCTGACCCTCTGTCAAAATATCCATCTGAGCCCTTCATTGCCCCATCTTTCTGGCTCTCTTTCCCACTCTCTCCTTCCATCCCTAACCTTCTCGCTCGGTGACAGGATGTGGCTTAGTCTTACCACTGGCTCCATGGGTAGAGTTCAGTGTGTCTGAGAGGCCCAGGGTTATAAATACTCCCATCTCAGCCATGCACACAGAGACAGACAGAGAAACAGATATACAGCCCACTGGCAATATATAGACACCCATTCCATGACTCATATCACCCAGTCACATCCAAGGCCAAACACCCATATTGAGGGGGTCTGCAAAACGCATATCGCCCTATCCCATATAAGTCACATTCAGTACATCGAGTAAGACATCTTGTTCTAAGTTGAGAGCAGTCAAAACAAATCAGAAAGTCATCATTCAATCACAACAAATGTGCATTTTACATGCGCAAATATGTAGTTAAACATAACAGAAAGCTACATGCATAATGACTCAATGTACCCATTTGAAATATGTATCCAGAGGCAACTTGAGCATACTTCCTTATAACCACATACCCTTACAAACAATACCTCCTATGCTGTACTCACAGGTGAAATACCTACCCGAGAAGACATTAACCCATATCAAATATAAACATAGACCTACACATTGGCTGGCTACTAAACATCCAATTCCATAGAGTAGTGAAGCATGCAAGGATCAGACCTTTACAATACAGACCTCAGACAAGAACTATGGGTACACWTTGGGGACATACTGTACATGCTCTTAAAACTGCCCTACTGTACTGTAAAGTAATGCACACATCAGACAGGTGGGGTGAGCTGTCTAAAATCATCTCCAGACTTCCAAGTATTTGTCTCCATCTTTCCTCAGTACAGTAATATGGTGCAGGTGTCTCCATCCTTCCTCAGTACAGTAATATGGTGCAGGTGT
>NC_036840.1:7481272-7485476 GCF_002910315.2 Salvelinus sp. IW2-2015 | reverse complement strand
GGCTCCATCCTTCTTTCAGTACAGTAATATGGTGCAGGTGTTTCCATCCTTCCTCAGTACAGTAATATGGTGCAGGTTTTCCATCCTTCTTCAGTACAGTAATATGGTGCAGGTGTCTCCATCCTTCCTCAGTACAGTAATATGGTGCAGGTGTCTCCATCCTTCTTCAGTACAGTAATATGGTGCAGGTGTTTCCATCCTTCTTCAGTACGTAATATGGTGCAGGTGTCTCCATCCTTCCTCAGTACAGTATATGGTGCAGGTGTTTCCATCCTCTTTCAGTACAGTAATATGGTGCAGGTGTCTCCATCCTTCCTCAGTACAGTAATATGGTGCAGTGTCTCCAGCCTTCCTCAGTACAGTAATATGGTGCAGGTGTCTCCATCCTTCCTCAGTACAGTAATATGGTGCAGGTGTCTCCATCTTTCCTCAGTACAGTAATATGGTGCAGGTGTCTCCATTCTTCCTCGTACAGTAATATGGTGCAGGTGTTTCCATCCTTCTTCAGTACAGTAATATGGTGCAGGTGTCTCCATCCTTCCTCAGTACAGTAATATGGTGGCAGGTGTCTCCATCCTTCTTCAGTACAGTAATATGGTGCAGGTGTTTCCATCCTTCTTCAGTACAGTAATATGGTGCAGGTGTCTCCAGCCTTCCTCAGTACAGTAATATGGTGCAGGTGTCTCCAGCCTTCCTCAGTACAGTAATATGGTGCAGGTGTTCCGTCCTTCTTCAGTACAGTAATATGGTGCAAGTGTTTCCATCCTTCTTCAGTACAGTAATATGGTGCAGGTGTTTCCATCCTTCTTCAGTACAGTAATATGGTGCAGGTGTTTCCATCCTTCTTCAGTACAGTAATATGGTGCAGGTGTCTCCAGCCTTCCTCAGTACAGTAATATGGTGCAGGTGTCTCCATCCTTCTTCAGTACAGTAATATGCAGGTTTCCATCTTCTTCAGTACATAATTGGTGCAGGTGTCTCCAGCCTTCCTCAGTACAGTAATATGGTGCAGGTGTCTCCATCCTTCTTCAGTACAGTAATATGGTGCAGGTGTTTCCATCCTTCTTCAGTACAGTAATATGGTGCAGGTGTTTCCATCCTTTTCAGTACAGTAATATGGTGCAGGTGTTTCCATCCTTCTCAGTACAGTAATATGGTGCAGGTGTCTCCAGCCTTCCTCAGTACAGTAATATGGTGCAGGTGTTTCCATCCTTCTTCAGTACAGTAATATGGTGCAGGTGTCTCCAGCCTTCCTCAGTACAGTAATATGGTGCAGGTGTTTCCATCCTTCTTCAGTACAGTAATATGGTGCAGGTGTTTCCATCCTTCTTCAGTACAGTAATATGGTGCAGGTATCTCCATCTTTCCTCAGTACAGTAATATGGTGCAGGTGTCTCCATTTCTCCTCAGTACAGTAATATGGTGCAGGTGTCTCCTAGCCTTCTATCATATCATCAACTGAAGAGTTTCCTTCATATGCTACCACTTCTATTGCTGCTAGCAGTCTGTTCAATTTAGATTACTGGTCATTTAGAAAAGGATACCAAGTAGAGGACTAATTAACAGTATTGTGACCCAGCATTAGAGTACACCAGGGGAGGCTCCTCCTCAGAGGAAGGGAAGGACCATCCTCCTCAGTGAATTTCATAATTTTTATTGTAAACACATAAAAAGTTATCATTTTTAGATAAAACTATACTAAATATAATCACGTTACCCAAATAATTTATTAAATAATATTTTGCAATGAAGGTCTACAGTAGCCTCAACAGCACTCTTTAGGGTAGCACCACGGTGTACGGAGGACAGCTAGCTTCTGTCCTCCTCTTGGTACATTGACTTCAATACAAAACCTTGGAGGCTCATGGTTCTCACCCCCTTCCATAGACTTACACAATAATTATGACAACTTCCAGAGGACGTCCTACAACCTATCAGAGCTGTTGCAACACGAACTGACATGTTGTCACCCAATCAAAGGATCAGATAATATCTAGTACTGAAAGCATAAGCTACAGCTAGCGAGCCATGCAGTATATAAAATGTGGTTGAGTCGTTGACTCAAAGAGAGAGAAAGACAATCGTTGAACAGTTTTGAACAAATTAATTTCTTCCAAAATGACGGAGAAGCAAGAGAGAAATAGAGAGAGATTGTCATTTTTTTATAAATTTTTGTTACTTTAAGTTCACTTACTTAGTTAGCAAATGCAGCTAGCTAGTTTAGCAGACACAAACACCTTGTTCAAATAGGGGATGCTATGTAGTTGCGTTAGTTATGACTATTCAACAAAACACTGGAACTCTCCAAGTCACGTAAGCTTTTGGTTTTACTAATTTATGCCATCGGGGCCCGCCGTGTAAGTGCTAAACTTCTTACTGACTGTACACTGAACGTTACTGCATGATTGTAGCAGGTTTACTAACACGTTATCTCTCCCTGCCTCCATTTCTCATCCCTCACTCTTTTCTTCCTCCACTCCCTCTGACCCTCTGTCAAAATATCCATCTGAGCCCTTCATTGCCCCATCTTTCTGGCTCTCTTTCCCACTCTCTCCTTCCATCCCTAACCTTCTCGCTCGGTGACAGGATGTGGCTTAGTCTTACCACTGGCTCCATGGGTAGAGTTCAGTGTGTCTGAGAGGCCCAGGGTTATAAATACTCCCATCTCAGCCATGCACACAGAGACAGACAGAGAAACAGATATACAGCCCACTGGCAATATATAGACACCCATTCCATGACTCATATCACCCAGTCACATCCAAGGCCAAACACCCATATTGAGGGGGTCTGCAAAACGCATATCGCCCTATCCCATATAAGTCACATTCAGTACATCGAGTAAGACATCTTGTTCTAAGTTGAGAGCAGTCAAAACAAATCAGAAAGTCATCATTCAATCACAACAAATGTGCATTTTACATGCGCAAATATGTAGTTAAACATAACAGAAAGCTACATGCATAATGACTCAATGTACCCATTTGAAATATGTATCCAGAGGCAACTTGAGCATACTTCCTTATAACCACATACCCTTACAAACAATACCTCCTATGCTGTACTCACAGGTGAAATACCTACCCGAGAAGACATTAACCCATATCAAATATAAACATAGACCTACACATTGGCTGGCTACTAAACATCCAATTCCATAGAGTAGTGAAGCATGCAAGGATCAGACCTTTACAATACAGACCTCAGACAAGAACTATGGGTACACWTTGGGGACATACTGTACATGCTCTTAAAACTGCCCTACTGTACTGTAAAGTAATGCACACATCAGACAGGTGGGGTGAGCTGTCTAAAATCATCTCCAGACTTCCAAGTATTTGTCTCCATCTTTCCTCAGTACAGTAATATGGTGCAGGTGTCTCCATCCTTCCTCAGTACAGTAATATGGTGCAGGTGTTTCCATCCTTCTTCAGTACAGTAATATTATGGTGCACGGTGTCTCCATCTTCCATCAGTACCCAGTCAATATTGGTGCAGCTGTCTCCATACCTTCTTCAAAGCTACAGTTAATTAATGGTGCCAGGTAGTTTCCATCCTTTCTTCAGCACAGTAAATACGGTGCACCCAGGTGTCTCCATCCGTCCTCAGTCAGCTCAACTATGGCTGCAAGGTGTTTACCATCCTTCTTCTCCAGTACAGTAATACTGGTGCCAGCAGGTGTCTTCCATCCTTCCTCAGCTACAGTAATTATGGCTGCAGCGGGGTATCTCCAGCCCTTCCTCAGTACAAGTAATATGGCGTGCCAGGTGTATCTCCATCCTTCCTCAGTAGTACATATGGTGCAGGTGTTTCACTTCCTCACGTAACTGATATGCGTGACACCGGTGTTCATCTCCTTCCTCAGTACAGTATTAGGTGCACGGTGTTTCCACCTTCTCAGCACAGTAATTCATTGGTGCCAGGTGTTCCACCTTTCCTCCACTACAGTATATGGTTGGAGGTGTCTCCATATCCTTCCTCATCATCGTCAGTGCTTTTTCAGTAAGTCTATGGTGCACCAGGTGTATTCCATCCTCTTACCGTGCCCAAGTCAATCATGGTGCAGGTGATTCTCGCCTCTTCCAGCTACACCAGTACATATGGTGCAAGGTGTCTCCAGCTTCCTCAGTCACAGTATATGGTGCAGTTGTCTCCGGCCTTCCTTCATTACAGATAATTATGGTGATCTTCTCTTTCACCGGGA
>NC_036840.1:7462197-7475237 GCF_002910315.2 Salvelinus sp. IW2-2015 | reverse complement strand
GACTCCCTGACCCTACCTCCCCAGCACCCTAACTGACTCCCTGACCCTATCCGAGACCTTCTCCGAGAGTCTGGTTAGTGCCAGTGGTCAAAACGCTGAAACCTCCTCCCATACACACGTTCAGCCAATCAGCGTCAAAGCAGCAAACAAGCTTCCAGATCTTTCTGGCAGGGGTTCCACTCTGAACTCCACGAAACATGCTCCACACATATGCGGCGAGTTTGAACGCCGCTCTGATGGGAGTACCAGTGCCATTGAATCCCAGCGTGTATGTGTGTGCGAGTGAGGCTGTGTTCCATGCTTTTCTGATCCATGGTCCAGCCTCCTGCCTCCTGCKCTGGGACTGAATGGGTCTGTCAGMGTCTGGAAGAGACTCAAAGGGGATAAAGAGCTGGAGGATCACYTTCCGTAWCTCRGWTCTAACACTTCCTACTGGCCTACTGCCGGAGCACTCATGCCGCTAGCACCCGGGAAAGACTGGGACAGCCATACACAGGTGCTAACTGCATACACACGCACATGGACACACACTCTCAGACACGCATTGCAAACCTTTTACACAAACACCCTTGCCAAAACYCCCCACCCCTAACAACTCTCCAGCAATTCCAATCACCATCCCGCCCCAGACAGATACAATACTGAACACCCCATACACACAGTGTGAAGCTACTCATTATGACATGCCACAGAGGGTAACAGGCACAAACACTACAGTGGCAGGGCTTTTGTAACGATGGCTCTAGACATGCCAACAAGCAACCCCCACCACCCCCCCAYTCACACTCAATGTCAACTATGAAAGACTCCTTTGAGTATATCATGAAAGGAGAAATAAGGGCAATGTAATGGCTCAGACTTCAAACTTCTGATTCACAATAAGTCCGACATTCAGAACTTTTCGAGTTGGGTCTCTAGAACACAGAGTTGCACTCAACAGCTAAACTGAGGCAGCGTGTTTGTGGTGGATAACAAATTTGGCTGTGACAGCTCGCTTTCTCCCTGTCAACCACATAGTCAATATAGTCACATAGTCAAGTCCAACAGACTTCCTCTCCCTCTCCCTCTATCTCTCTCTCTCTCAACACCATCCCTCCTCCCCCCTCTCCTTGTTTATTTATTATCTCCCTTCCTCTCCAAGGGGCCAAGACAACCAGAGAGAAGGAAAAGTATGGCCTAATAAAATAACTGTTCCAGGAACACTTTCCTAATTTAACCCATAATGGTAAAGGTTAGAAGTGGGTAAGTAGAGCTGATCTAGAATCAGTGGTTAGAGGTAGATGGTAAACAGAGAGCTGTGTAACGACCTGGGGTACTAGCAGCTGGTCTGCGATCTATGGCAGCATCACTCTTGTCAGAATACAACACACACTTCCTGAAAGACTGAAAAGCAAACACAGTAACAGTGGGATTGCCAGAATACTCTCACAATTACAGAGCAGTCAAGCAAGGCTATAATGGTCAAGGTATTGGCCACATTTGAGGCAGCTGGGTAATAAATACATTTAAATCCCTCATCTTCGGGTTTATCACAGATTATGTCAGCTGTCATTTTWTGGACGCATGAGAGCTGTAAAATGATGGTTTCTCCGACTTGATTAACGGCCGAACTTGTAGGCTACATCAGGGAACACTTTCAGAAAAACAATCACTTAAAATAACCCAGGAAATTGATATGCAACCTTGTTTTGAAAGGTTCKCACAGGTGTCAATCATCTGTGTGAAGAGCGCTTCTAGAGCACGTGTCCAGCTGACCAATGGGCATTGAGCCTCGAGCCCCCAGCTCGCTCATCTAAATACCTCAACACTAACATCTATAGAAAAAAAACTGTTCACTATTCTTAAACATTTTACGTAACTTGACAACTAAATTAAAATAGGCTCAACCTGTTCGTTATATAGGCTAAACCAAGGAGTCAGCATCCAATCATTTTGTTGTGAGACTTGAAGCTAAGGTTGTTGTTGCTCATTAAAGTTAATTCAACTCAGACGGTGTTTTGAGCCCAAAGACAAAACACAGGCTGCATAGAGTGTCATGCAACCATTGCACGCAACTAACGCAGCACTGTGTAAAGATATAGTCATTGTGAGATGGACTTGTATCAAAGCTTTTCCCATTGTGGGATGGATCAAAGCTTATCCTTGAATCTACAATATTCAAGGTTCATCCCAACTGCATGTAGGCTACCTAAWGCACAGMACAAAAATTGGACAATAGACAGCATTTCAGTGCACTTCTATCATAAGCCCACTTACATATCTGTCCCTTTCCAAAGCCTCCAGGGTAGAAATAAGCCTCYCAGGGTCCTGCAGAAGTTCATCAAATACCTCCAACGCTCCAGTCATCGTTGACTTGTTGCGTTCATCAGCCGCGGGTGGGCCGCCTTTGAACCGACTCCGTGCCACCATCAGGGTCTGGTAGAAAAGACACACCGCGACCCCTAGGAGCAATAATCGTCCGGAGCAATACCTGCGGCGGAGCGTCCAGAGCCGCCGAAGAAACATTCCCGCTTCACTCCCAACTTTGCTGGCAGAAGAATAAAGGCATACCATGAGGGAAGAAGATGTTTAGCCTACTTRTTCTCCGCGTCTCACTCAGACCTCACACAACTCTGGCCGTTAGCCCCGCTGCTCTGTGTTTTTTKTATCTGTAAAAACACGCACTTCAGGAATAAGCCACGGCCTGAAACATTGTGCTGCATTTTATCTTTCAAAGATGAGCTGGTTGGTATTTCAGAGGGGGTACACGGTGTCCAAGAGCCGTCGCTATGGCAAATTTGAGTGTTGATTTGTGAGCTGGCACAAACAAACAAAACCTTTTCCCCAACGTTGTTATTCCYTTATTCGTGATAATGAAGTTAGATCAAAGTGAGCCACAGTCCAACTTTCACATCCTCGAACACTATGGAGCCCCGAGAGAGCATGGAAAAGTTTTCCCTCTCTCTTTCTTTGGGGAAGAGTGCCCCTCAGATGATTAAAAACATTCTCGAGTAGCGGAACCTCATGACTGTGGCTAGATCAGACTCTGCTCCTGCCCGCTGTCAGAAAACTGCCATTCCCATCCAGAACCAAAAGCAGGACGCATGAAAACATCCCGTCAGACACAGATAGAGCCAAACTGAAGTTAGAAAAATGAAGAACTTCACCAAGACTTCAGACCCTGAAATAGACTACAGACTACAAAGAGGGTTTCCACTATATCCGAGCGCTGCCTGCGCACCGGGGGGCGACTTCACCTGGTTTGGGTTAGGCTACTCTAAGAGAAAAAAGTAAACAGTAGCCGAACTTCCGCTCCGCGCAGACGTSTGGATTACAGTCTCACACACAGGTCTACTGGTTCCCAAAAGTAAAACTCCCTCGGGTAAAGAAAAAAAATAAGTGGAGTTTATACCATAGATCCTTTTCAACTGGATAGTCGAGGAGCGTTCTTGTAAAGTAACGGTTTTGGAATTCCACGATGTACACTGAGCGGTCTAAATGTGCACACATGCCTACTCCGTCGGGGGTCGAGGTATGCTCCCCCTCATTCCAAATTGTGGTAAAAGACAGAGCTCACTRTTTGCTATTTGTGGCACATACACCAGTCCTCCATTGGCTCATTATTTAGAGAAAGGAGTTGGAGCCCTGCTTTGTTTCAGTCAGATGTGGTGAGAGAGAGGCTATTGAAAAGGTTCCCTTTTGGAGCAAGGGCCGAAAACATTGTCCCTTTTTTTGGTGAAGTTGTAATTTCTCCAAGACACCCCAGGTTCCTACTAAAAAATATAGTTATTATGGCAGTTTGTGTCTACCATCAATAGAATGACTGACAGGAGTGGCTACTGTCTACCCAAATCCCCTTGTGTGTGAGGGCTGCAACACTGCTGGTTTTCATTACCCTCCTCAAATCAGGGAATGATTTAGACCTGGGACATCATGCAGGTGAGCTGGCTCATGGTAAATCAGTGGCATTCATTAATACATTTCCTGCCAAATAAAGAAAAACAGCCGTACATCAGCCCTTGAGAGACATGATTGAATAGCTCTGTTAGTACTGCATTTGTTGAGAGCTCAAATACAATGTTAATGGGGCGAGCAGGTCACCATTAAAGCACAATGGGTTCGCACAAAAAAATGGTGCTTAAAGCGTACTTCATTATTCAATGTTTAAAAAAACAAACTCCAGACCACCTTTATTCCACACACAAAGACACGTACAAAGCTCTCCCTCACACTCCATTTGGCAAATCTGACCATAATTCTATCCTCCTGACATGTTCAACCTGTCCGTGGCCGAGTCTGTAATACCTACATGTTTCAAGCAGACCACCATAGTCCCTGTGCCCAAGAATACCAAGGTAACCTGCCTAAATGACTACTGACCCGTAGCACTCACGTCTGTAGCCATGAAGTGCTATGAAAGGCTGGTCATGGCTCACATCAACACCATCATCCCAGAAACCATAGACCCACTCCAATTTCCATACCACCCCAACAGATCCACAGATGACGCAATCTTTATTGCACTCAACACTGCCCTTTCCCACATGGACAAAAATGAACACCTACGTGAGAATGCTGTTCATTGACTACACCTCAGCGTTCAACACCATAGTGCCCTCAAAGCTTATCACTAAACTAAGGACCCTGGGATTAAACACTAACCTCTGCAACTGGATCCTGGACTTCCTGACGGGCCACCCCCAGGTGGTAAGGGTAGACAACAACATATTTTCTACACTGATCCTAAACACGGGGGCCCTTCAGGGGTGCGTGCTTTGTCCCCTCCTGTACTCCCTGTTCACCCATGACTGCGTGGCCAAGCACGTCTCCAACACCATCATTAAGTTTGCCGACTTCACAACAGTGGTAGGCCTGATCACCGACAACGATGAGACAGCCTATAGAGGGGCCTTCCGAGTGGCGCAGTGGTCCAGGCTCCGCAACCGGGAGACCCATTGGGCTGCTCACAATTGGCCCAGCGTCTTCCGGGTTAGGGGAGGGTTTGGCCGGCAAGGATGTTCTTGTCCCATCGCGCACTAACGACTCCAGTGGCGGGCCGGGTGCAATGCACGCTGACACGGTCACCAGGTTTACGGTGTTTCCTCCGACACATTGGTGAGGCTGGCTTCGGGGTTAAGCGGGCATTGTGTCAAGGAGCACGGGATTTGCAGTGATGGGACAAGTCTGTAAACTACCAATTGGATACCACAAAATTGGGGAGAAAAATGGGTAAAAAAATAAACTACCATGGTACAAACACACCAAGACAGTCATGAAGAGGGCACGACAACGCCTATTCCCCGTCAGGAGACTGGAAAGATTTGGCTTGGGTCCTCAGAAAGTTATACAGCTGCACCATCGAGAGCATCCTGACTGGTTGCATCACCGCCTGGTATGGCAACTGCTTGGCCTCCGACTGCAAGGCACTACAGAGGGTAGTGCGTACGGCCCAGTACATCACTGGGGCCAAGCTTCCTGCCATCCAGGACCTCTATACCAGGCGGTGTCAGAGGAAGGCCCTGAAAATTTCCAAAGACTCCAGCCATCCTAGACTGTTCTCTCTGCTACCGCACGGCAAGCAGTACCGGAGCGCCAAGTCTAGGTTCAAAAGGCTTCTTAACAGCTTCTACCACCAAGCCATAAAACTGCTGAACAGCTAATCAAATGGCTACGGGGGGGACAAAATGGCGCCGTAGAGATTACACTGTGTTTCAGCGAGCTCCCGTGGCATTCGTAAATGTATATTTTTTCATTAATCTCCTAGCTTGAAAAGGTGGTAGAATTGGCTAAATAAGTTATCCTACAATGAGTCTTGACGGCTATTTCTCAAAAATCTCCGACAACATGCCCAACAGAACTACTAAGAACTTGACCAAAACCACCATCCCTGTAGATGTGCAGGAGGAGCTAGCTTACGTTAGCGAAGCTAACACCATTGCGGATCCAGGCACAATGGACCTGGTGATTCAAAAGATGACGGATAACATTACTAAAGTGATCGATGTTAAGATAAGAACGGTCTTGGAAGCAATAGCAGGCCATTCAGCTGAACTACAGAGGGTTGTCAAATGTGTTGATGAGGCGGAAGGAAGAATTGCTACAGTGGAAACTTCAACTACATCTATAAAGACAGCTCCGGACAATAGCTCAGGACCGAGAATATAGGCTCAGACAGAGGGATAAGCTCAGGATAAGAAGGTAGCTCAGGATAAAGAGTAGCTTAGGATAGCAGGGCAACTCCGGACAGAGAGACAGCTCTGGACTGAGGGGCAGTTCTGGATATAGCCGCTTCTGGCTGAGGGGGCGCTCATGGCTGGATGACGGCTCTGGAACGCTTGCATGGCAGTGCTGAGGCTCTGGACGCCCATGGCAGGCTGACGGCTCTGACGCCCATGGCCGGCTGACGCTCTGCACCTCATGGCTCCGACGGCTCTGGATGAGACGGTCATGGCTCGCTGACGCTCTGGAACGTCATGGCTCGTGACGGCTCTGGACGGTCATGGCTCGTGACGGCTCTGACGTCATTGGCTCGCTTGACGGACTCTGGCAGATCTGTCTGGTTGGCGGCTCTGCAGATCCTGTCTGGTTGGCGGCTCTGGCAGATCCTGTCTGGGTTGGCGGCTTCATGGCAATCCGTCTGGTTGGCCAGGCTCTGGCAGATCCTGTGCTGGTTGGGCGGCTCTGCAGATCCTTCTTGACGAATGGCTCTAAGCGGCTCCTGACTGACTATCGGCTCTGACGGCTCGGACAGACGCGCGGGCTCTAATGGCTCGGGACAGACGGATGGCTCAGATCGCGCTGGGGAGAGGATGGCTCAGACGGCGCTGGGAGAACGATCGGCTCAACGGCGCTGAGGAGACGGTGGTCTCGATGGCGCTAGGGAGTAACGGATGGTCAGAGGAGACGATGGCCAGAGGGCGCTGGAACGGATGCTCCGAACTGATCCTGTCTAGCGGGACAGGCTTTGGCTGCTTCCTGATCTGGGCGGGGGGGAAGCTCTAGCGGCTCCATGTCTGGCGGGAAGGCTCTATGCGGCTCCAGCTCTCGGAAGGCTCGTGTAGGCTCATGGCAGACGGGCGGCTTTCGAATTCAGGCTCATGGCATACGGGCGTTTAAGGCTCAATACAGACGGCAGTTTCAATTCGGCGCTTGGCAGACGACAGTTCAGGCGCCGTTGGGCAGACGGCAGACTCTGGCCGCTGGACGCACTGTAGCCTGGACGTGGTGCCGAACTGAGGCACCGGACTGGAGACACGCACTTCAAAGCTAGTGCGGGGCAGGGGACAGGCACACTGGACTCTCAAAGCGCACTATATGGCCTGGTTGCAAGTAGCAGTTGGTACGGCACTGTGTACCGGGCTAAGGCACGCACCTCAGGGAGTGCGGGGAAGACAGAACAGTTATGTACAGGACATCTGGAGACGCACAGTGGCTTAGTGCTGGTGCCGGAACTGGAGGCACCCGAACTGGATACACGCCCATAGGAGAGTGCGTGGAGGAGAACAGGGGCTCTGGAAACGCACTGGAAGCCGGTGCCGTTTTGTGGAAGGCACTGGTGGGGTACCCAAGCCTGTTGCCGCTTGGAACCAATCCCGACGCGACCTCGGAGGATAGCGCCGAAATTACCGACCGTGCAGGCTTAATCTGACGCAGCTCTGAGCATTGAGCCTGCGCCAACCTTACCTGGTTGAATGCTCCCGGTTCGCCCACACAGTGCGGGGAGGTGGCGAATAACCCGCACCGGGCTATGTAGGCGACCGGGGAAACCATGGTAAGGCATGTGCCATGTATGCCGGCCCGAGAGACGCACGGGACCAGACGCGTTGAGGCCGGCCTCAATGACACCTGGCCAATGCCCAATCTAGCGCCTACCCAGTGCGGGGAGGTGAATAACCCCGCACCGGTATGACACGTACAGGAAGAGCACCTGCGCTCACTGCGTAACACGGTGTCTGCCCGTACTCCCGCCTCTCCACGTAGCCTTGAGAGAAGTGGGCGCAGTCTCCTACCTGCCTTGCCCCACTACCTCTTATCCCCCCCCCAAAAATTTTTGGGTATTTTACTCACGGGCTTTCGGGCGTCCGTGCTAAGACGCGTCCCCTCATAACTCCGGTTCTTCACGTCCGGGTTAGCCATCTGCTCTCCTCAAGTGCCTCCAGCTTTTCCTCAGGGATTGGCGATCCCTTCCACCAGGATCTCCTCCCATGTGGTAGCAACCTTTACCGTCCAAAAACATCCCGCCATGTCCATTCCTCCTTCTTACGTTGTCCTCTTACTCCCGTTACACCAGCTGCTGGCGTTCTGTTATTTGGTGGTGGTCTGTAACGGTGTTCCTCCTCCTTCTTCCATCACGAAGAGAGGTAGTCAGTGATCCGAACCAAGGCGCCAACGTCAGTGAAATGACCATGTTATTTATTTAAACAACACCCAAAGAGACCATAGACAGACCCGATCAAAAACCGTTATCACAAAGACTCCAACCACATTCGCATTGAAACCTACACTACATCATACAACAACCGGAGTAGACAGCCACCACCTGCAACGCACAACCTATACAATTAAAACACGGAACGCACGAACAGGTACGGAAAAAATAGACCCGTTATCTGACAAATAAAAAATGAAACCCGAAATGTAAACACAACAGCGCCAAGTCGAGGTTTCAAAAGCTTTTCTTAACAGCCGCATTACAGTCCCCCGACTCACCAAGCGCATAATAATCGTGCTGCCGACCAAAAATAACTCGTGGAAACCAAGCCAGGTAAGACATTCAAAGGGACCCACTACCGACGAACGATACACTGTGAAAGGACAAAAAAATGGCACGCCGCTCTACAGCAGTAAATTATAGCCCTACCTCGAGATGTTTAGAGGTGATGACCCGAGAACACCCTGCCTCTAATTGAGCTAATTATGCCCTGTGACTCCAGGCAACCCTTAAGCAAGCGCACCATTAGAAAACAGTGAGATACAAGAACATATGTCATGCCCAACCCCATCTAAACTCCAACTCGTCCCTTCAGTCTTGAGCGACAAAAAACATAACACAAATACCAACAAATAAACGAGATTCATAAGGTCAGGAAACGTGTGACAAACTCAAGAGATGTTTTGTTCTCGCCTACTATAGATCGCTGAGTAGAAGTCAAAATCTGTACATCAAGGTATGGGTAGTGTCTGTCCTCTTCCCAAGGTGTAAAAGTAATATTCTGACCTCCATGAAATCGGCTAGAGAATCCTCCTCTCAAAAGGATGCTTAAGCAATTTGCCCAAGTAAACAGATAACTACAGACTGGAGATGGAACGTTCTGACCATAACACAAACCGGACCGATCTAGAAAACAAACTTAAAAGTTTTAGAAAACGTAAAATGCGAGATGGACCTACGCCTTAGCGTGTTTCTCCTGCCTCTCCAAGGTGTAGAAAGTAAAGTTACTCAAAGTTGTTAGCTAACCGCTCTCTTACACTCACCGGCTATTGTACGAAAATAATCCGAGGTCAAAACATAATGAAAACCTCTTCAGGCGTGTTCTAGTGATTACTCACTCAGTCTATGACTCGCAAAGATAATCGAGTTTAAGACTAAGTAATTATGAATCTCACGGTGCGTGTCGTATCCTCTTCTATACTCACACACGGTAAGAAGAACAGTAATATTAGCAGCCCATACATTCCTCAGCACACAGGAAGCCTACAGAGTGGTTGTCTCTCTCTCACATGGGTGTTTGATAAGAAGCGGAAAGGTAAATTTAAACAACAGTAACTAAGTGTTACAGTGAAGCACTCAACTACATCTATCGGACACTAAAATAAAAAGCATCTGAGAAACAGTTGTGTTCCGCACACATGTCTCCTCCAAAGAAACTGAGCTATAGAAAATCAAACTTGTTAAGCATAAACTTCCGAAGGACGCTAAATGCAACATTTTCGTAGTATGTGGTACTCCCTGTCGTAATCATCCTTACAAGTCCAGGGGATTACGAAAGGGTAACATTCTTAAAAGTAACTTCCAAGTTGTTTTTGGTGTTCCTCCTCTCATCCCAAATGATCCGGCTGACTATCCTACATAGTATAGAACACTCTGATAAAAGGCTGTGTTATCGCGCTACAGATGTGTGTTCGACCTCTTGCTCAGGGCGTACAAGAATGAAAGCCCGCACTCGCTGCTACCTACAGAGGGACGCACCCGGGGCAGGTAGCAGCACCGGTCATGATGGCATCCCAATGATAGCGTAACCGATGCTCTCCTAGGCCTCAGGCCCTGCCGACTGGGACCCAGCCTCTGCCGCCGCGCCAGTTGTTCCCCACCGGAATGTGGGCCTGTGGTTCGCCTATAGTGCTCGAGTGCCATCTCTCTGAGCTTGTGTGTCCCGCGTGCAAAGTAGTCGTAAAGTGTGATATAGAAAAGTTGGCCTGATCAAGCGTTTGCTAGCGTACCATGTTCAGTATGTTCGTGTAGCTCTGGTTACTAATTAATTGTGGTGTAGTGGCGTGGGCTAAGAAAACATCCGGTTCTCGAACTGGTTGATGTGTGTCGAGAGTCTGGTAAATGGTGTCCGTAAAGGTTGCTCGATTTGCTTTTTCGATAGTGGTATGTGTATCGCGCTAGCTGAGTGCGGCTGTTTGGTTGTGTTTTACGTAGTATGAGCTGCGAGTGTGAATATGTGTGTGTTGTCCTTGCCAGTGAGTAGATGCGTATCTAACCGAACTAATCAGTGTGTCCCAGGGGGAGAGCCGATGCCCACAAGGACTGCATATGCACAACAGCAGTAACCATGATCACTGCCACTGTTTCCCGCCGGAGCTCACGCAAAACGGATCCCAAAGGGCTTGCGAATAATCCAGGAATTGGTAAGGGACCCGAACGCCACCGCCCCGGGCCTGAGGAAGGGGCCCCGGAAAGCCCTGAAAGACCCTGTGATATCATAAGAGTGGCCAGAGCAGGAGTGCGCCTGAAGGAAACTCTAGGCACAGCCTGAGAGAGGCCTGCGTGCCGTTTATTGACCTCTCTATTGACTCCTCGTCGCCCAGTCGAGAGCAGCAGTGAAAACATATGAAAGCGCACAACACCTCCAGCCCCCCATCAACGCACCTCGTTTGTGGGTGGCGGTGAGCCCGACATAGGAACTACACCATGAATGGACACCTTCAAACTCCTTATTGAGAGAGCTAGGCGCTACTGAATCGATCATGAACTGCCTTCCACACGTTATTCCTGACTACCTACCATGGAGGCTGGTGGGGAGTAGTGCATCTAGAAGCTCACCGCGGGCGGCCCTCAATCGGTAATGCTCAAGAGGGAATAAAACAATATAGCGTGATAACCTGTTCCATTTATATTTCTTTCATAATTCCATCCATCGTATCTGAATGTAGCCTAATGTCCTTCTAATTAAAATCTCTACCTGCTACCAGCCTCCCTCCCTGGCACGACCCGATCCATATGTCAGCCACATGCACAGGCTGCGTCAAGCATCACTCGCTTAGGCCGCACACCGGTCCCTATTTGATTTACCGCCTGCCTATCCTCTCTCTTGCGTCTCTTCTGGCCTCCAAACTGCTGCTCCTTGGGCCTCCCTGGAAATAAGTTGCCCCGGGTCTTCCCCAAGTTGTCTTCGTGGAAAATTCCCAAGTTTGTCGCCACATTCAAAAAATATTGATGCATCAAACACCAATAATTCTCAGCCTGAGCACTTTTTCTAAAAATTTAATAATATAAATAGCAGCTATAGTAAGTCATTCGAACTTGGAATTCTACGACAAATCAGGAATCAACGAAATACAAAACTCCTGAAAATTATCGAGAATAGAAAAATGTAAACATCTTCCGATAAGATTCCTAAGAATGGTACTAACCCCAAACCGATGATTCTGCCATACCTATGAGTTGAGATAGAACATAGGCTACATGAAAACATCGAACACAACATCCCTAAACCTACCTGATCACATACATCAGTCCCTGGGTTTAAAAAATACTATTGCATTGTTAAGACCAAAATAAACCGAGAAGAAACCTCAACTTCCCCCTGTAGAGTTAAATATGTAAGAATTAACAACCAAGGTCCAATCTTTGTGTCTAAGTTAAGCT
The DNA here is from genome assembly GCF_002910315.2 of Salvelinus sp. IW2-2015. Taxonomy (NCBI): domain Eukaryota; kingdom Metazoa; phylum Chordata; class Actinopteri; order Salmoniformes; family Salmonidae; genus Salvelinus; species Salvelinus sp. IW2-2015. Next base: position 7,463,164 of record NC_036840.1, on the reverse strand, counting down.
TGCCCCCCACCAAGTGAATTGGACGTTTATAAATGCCTTCCTCTCAAAGGTATATTAATGCCTGCACCTAATCTATCTGACCCGAAAACCCTAGTAGCCCACAGTCTAAAGGTGACGAGTCAATAAAACGCAGCAGCCTCTTCAGGGTGTGTAGAGTTTCTTAGCGAATCTGTTGACGGTCTAGATGAATCTTCAATGTTGCCGGTACCCAGCCCAGTGAAACCGTAGTTCACCGATGCTCCCGTATCCCCTCTTCAAATTGAGTACGAATGCCGCACTCTCGAAGCTCTCTGTCATAACATGCAACTACCACAACTTTTGCGTCTAATTCCCTCAACCGCTGTAAGAGTAACATTCATTGAAGAATAACCTTTGACCTTTAGCGTTCTTCATACTACGTCACGAAACCGATGTTTCTAGCCGCATCCATGGACGCGCTGCTTGTCGGTGAAGTTGGGAACTTTAGCAACCATGGGCCAAGTGGCGCTGGTTGGGACCGGTGTAGTGCTGAATTGTCTGTTGCTGTTGAATTCACACCCGATACCGAAGGGGTTGCTGTAAATCCAGAACTTGGCAAGCCTGTCCCATGAATATCAGTATGCGATCTCTAGTAACTCCAGTTCAGTTTGAGACTGATATCCTCATAAATGTTGCCATCTAGAAGGTGTTCCGCGTCTTCCAATCTTTGATGCCCTACCATTGCTCTTTAACAAATGACCATGTAAAAGGATACCTAACGAAGAGATATCAACATTCCTGATCCTCACCCAATCTTCTATGAGTAGAACCGTTTTCGTGTCCATCACCCAACCATTATCCTTCTGCATGAACGAATAATTGCAATCTGCGTCCTCGCATTATCCAAGTCGTACCCAATCGTGCTATCCGCCATTTTCGTGTGCACCCGCTGCCACAACACCGAAGTATTTCCTGCCATCAATGTCTTTATCTTATTGTTCCATAATGT
>NC_036840.1:7428659-7462172 GCF_002910315.2 Salvelinus sp. IW2-2015 | reverse complement strand
TTCTTTGCTCTAAATAAATTTGGTCTAGGGGACAACTTTATAAAATGGGTGAAAGTTTTATATGATGATCCTCAGGCTGCTGTCCTTACTAATGGGCTAAGGTCAAATAGCTTCTCTATATACAGAGGTACCAGACAGGGCTGTCCTTTGTCCCCTCCTATTTGCACTCGTTATGGAARCACTGGCCGAGGCCATCAGGGTAACGCCTGCTATACAGGGGCTGCTCATTGGTGATGTTCACCATAAAATACGCTTGTATGCTGATGATGTCCTGATATTCATCTCTAGTCCCGAGACTTCAACTACATCTCTTATTAATATTATTGAATTATTCAGCGAATTCTCAGGCTACAAGATTAACTTWACTAAATCAGAGGCTATGCCACTTGGTAACCTTCCCTCTGTACCTAATACTTCTCCCCCCTTCCCTTTTAAATGGTCTCCCTTAGGTTTTACATATCTGGGTATATTTGTAACTCCTAAATTCCAGCAAATGTACAAAGCCAATTTTGTTCCCTTGTTTGATACAATAAGACAGGATCTGGAGCGCTGGAACTCTCTCCCGATTTCTTGGTTGGGTAGAATATCCCTCTTGAAAATGAACATTTTACCTAGACTACTTTACCCAATCCAAATGATCCCAGTATTACTCTCAAATAAGGTAATAAAGGATGTAAATTGATGGCTAAGTTCCTTTATATGGAGTAAACGCAAGCCAAGACTTAAGATGGCAATATTGCAGCTGCCAAGTTCTATGGGTGGCTTGGATCTGCCCAATATCAGGTTCTATCAGTGGTYTGCCCACCTATGTTATATTTCTGACTGGATCACAAACGATGACTCCTCTATTTGGTTAGACATTGAGACATCTTTCAAAATACCCCTTACAGGATCTTTTATTTTTCAGAAGTTTCAAGTCTGTAGAAGATCACTGCAATAATCCTATTACACTTAACACACTCAAAGTATGGAGGTCAGTTCAATGCTTCCTGGGAAGATCCAAACTACCCTCTGCTCTTACCCCAATTCTTAACAACCCAGATTTTGTTCCAGGATTGCTGGATGCTGGCTTTAACTTTTGGCTTAATAAGGGCATACGCAGACTAAATGACTTATTTGCTGATAAGATTTTATTGTCAATCGACTCCCAAAGCAGGACTTTTCCGCTTCCTACAAGTAAGACATTATATTGTGAAGAGCACCACCTTAATTGGTAACCCTGATATGTCTGTCATTGAAATAATGCTTTTTTTCCCACAAAGGAAAATGTCTGTAAGTCTGTTTTATGATGCTTTAAGGTCCTTTTCTGCTGTCGAACACACAGAGGGTGAAACAAGTGTGGGAGAAATAATTGTCTGTTACTATTGACGAAGAGATGTGGGAGGACATTTGGAGATATGCAAAAACAATATCTATATGTAATCGTACTAGAGCAATCCAATTAAGAATAATACACAGATTGCATATATCCCCAAAACACAAGACATGCTTTATAGCCCCTCTTCTTCTTCTCCTCAGTTGTCTTAAATGCAAAACTGATACAGGCACCTAACACATTGTTTATGATCATGTACCAAAATACAAAGATACTGGTCTGGTGTTCTGCAAGAAATTGAAAAGATCCTAGGGGTTGATCTAGAATTGGACCCAGTTTCTTTACTGTTGGGTCTCCCTAGTAGCATGTTACTTCTGTGGGTAAGAGGAGGCTTTACAACACTTACGTTGCAGCGAGGAAAAACATCCTTTTACAGTGGATTAGTGATAAGGTTCCTTCTATTAAATATTGCATAAGATACTATTTGAATGGGTGCCTCTGGAATAGTCTGACATGTACATTGCATTCTAAAACAGATCAGTTCTACAAAGTATGTGACCTATCTAAATTACCTAGACACTGAGGTATCAGCTATATGCTGCAAGGATTCTCTTAGAATGGTGATCTATGTATTTCAGAATTACACTGTACGTTCCATGTGTGGAACTAACTTCTTACTTTAAATGACTTTTTGTTTAATTTCTGTTTGTAAGTTTGTTTAAAATGTATGTATTTAGAGAGACGCAATGATGGGGTGGGGTGAGAGAAGCGCCGAGCGGGGAGAGGAAAATGGTGTACGTATATATGGTGTGTATGTATGTATGTAGTATATGTATATACAGTGGGAGAACAAGTATTTGATACACTGCCGATTTTGCAGTTTTCCTACTTACAAGCATGTAGAGGTCGTAATTTAGTCATAGGTACACTTCAACTGTGAGAGACGGAATCCAAAAAATCACATTGTATGATTTTTAAGTAATTCATTTGCATTTTATCCCCCCCACACACATTTTTTGTTTTGTACCTGCTGCTATTCACTGTTCTATTATCTATGCAGTCACTTTACCACTACCTACATATTACCTCGACTAACTAGTACCCACGCACATTGAACTCGGGACTGGAACCCCTGTATATACAGTTGAAGACGGAAGTTTACATACACTTAGGTTGGAGTCATTAAAACTAGTTTTTCAACCACTCCACAAATTTCTTGTTAACAAACTGTAGTTTTGGCAAGTCGGTTAGGACATCTACTTTGTGCATGACATAAGTACTTTTCCCAACAATTGTTTACAGATTATTTCACTTAAAATTCACTGTATCACAATTCCAGTGGGTCAGAAGTTTACATACACTAAATTGACTGTGCCTTTAAACAGCTTGGAAAATTCCAGAAAATTATGTCATGGTTTTTAGAAGTTTCGGATAGGCTAATTGACATAATTTGAGTCAATTGGAGGTGTACAAGTGGATTTATTTCAAGGCCTACCTTCAAACTCAGTGCCTCTTTGCTTGACATCATGGGAAAATCAAAACAAATCAGCCAAGACCTCAGAAAATAAAGTGTAGACCTCCACAAATCTGGTTCATCTTTGGGAGCAATTTCCAAATGCCTGAAGGTACCACATTCAATTGTACAAACAATAGTACGCAAGAATAACACCGTGGAACCACGCAGCCATCATACTGCTCAGGAAGGAGACGCTTTCTGTCTCCTAGAGATGAACGTACTTTGGTGCGAAAAGTGAAAATCAATCCAAGACAACAGCAAAGGACCTTGTGAAGATGCTGGAGGAAACAGGACAAAAGTATCTATTTCCACAGTTAAACGAGTCCTATATCGACATAACCTGAAAGGCCGCTCCAAAACTGCCATAAAAAAGCCAGACTACGGTGTGCAACAGCACATGGGACAAAGATCGTACTTTTTGGAGAAATGTTCTCTGGTCTGATGAAACAAAATATAACTGTTTGGCCATAATGACCATTGTGTTGCGTTTGGATGGAAAGGGGCAGGCTTGCAAGCCGAAGACAACATCCCAACCGTGAAGCAGGGGTGGCAGCATCATGTTGTGCGGGTGTTTTGCTGCAGGAGGGACTGGTGCACTTCACAAAATAGATGGCATCATAAGGGAGGAAATTATGTGGATATATTGAAGCAAAATCTCAAGACATCAGTCAGGAAGTTAAAGCTTAGTCGCAAATGGACAATGACACCAAGCATACTTCCAAAGTTGTGGAAAAATTGCTTAAGGACAACAAAGTCAAGGTAGTGGAGTGGCCATCACAAAGCCCTGACCTCAATCCTATAGAAAATTTGCAGTCAGAACTGAAAAAGCGTGTGTGAGCAGGTGGCCTACAAACCTGACTCAGTTACTCCAGCTCTGTCAGGAGGAATGGGGCCAACATTCACCCAACCTATTTTTGTGAAGCTTGTTGGAAGGCTTACCCGAAGAACATTTGACCCAAGTTAAACAATTTAAAGGCAATGCTACCAAATACTAATTGAGTGTATGTAAACTTCTGACCCACTGAGAATGTGATGAAAGAAATAAAAGCTGAAATAAATCYTTCTCTCAACTATTATTKTGACATTTCACATTCTTAAAATAAAGTGGTGATCCTAACTGACCTAAGCCAGGGAATTTTTACTAMGATCTAATGTCAGGAATTGTGAAAAACTGAGTTTAAATGTATTCGGCTAAGGTGCATGTAAACTTCCGACTTCAACTGTAGTCTCGTTATTGTTGCTCTTTTATTTGTAGTAAATATTTTTCTTAAAACTGTGTTGTTGGTTAAGGGCTTGTAAGTAAGCATTTCATGGTAAGGTCTACTAAACCTGTTGTATTCGGCACAAGTGACAAATAAAATMTAATTCCATTCTTAAATGTTTTACTGCAACAGGGATAGAGTACACAGACGTTTCGGCTTTACAGCCTTCTTCAGTGTGTAGGTACAACACTTACAAAGCAATCAGTCCACATTGTAAGCCTGCTGTGAATCAAAACATTGGTGATTCAAAAGCAATCTACATTTTGATTGTGTAGTCGAATACAATGGATACCTAAAGCTATGAAGTGCTACAGTTTGATCAAGAAGATCATCGTTGACAGACGAAGCCAGGAAACACGTGAAATACCAAAAGAACTTGGATCACTTTATTTGATTTTTTTTCTACATCTCTGGAAACTTTTACACACCATCTCAGTACAGAATGACTAGTGACACACACACACGCACATACAGAAACACTTACACTCACAGACATACACGCTTCAGTTACGACTGATCTTACACTGTACATTCTGAACTCTTCAGCTTTACAGGACTCAATGGTGGAGGTTCAGTCATATTCATCCATACGTTACCTGAAATGACCACTGTCCCAATCTTCATCCTCATCTTTTAAGTCTTAGTTGTGTTTCATCAATTCGTTTTAGAATTAAGATCAAAACTTCTAGAGGTTGGGMTTTGTAGTCCAATAAACACCCATGGACTACATTTCCCAGTCTGTGTCATTACCCCTGTGAGCATTTTACTATAATGAGCACTTCTTGTTGCAGCCGTGCGTGGAAGCCAGGGGGTGGCAGCCCTTCCTGTAACAAGGGGAAAGGCAAGGAATGTCTGATGAACGGGGAAGAGAAGAGGTGCGCCAAGGCTCAAAATTCTGGAAAAGGGGGGGGGGGGGGGGGGGGGTGGGCAATGAACACCCAACCAGAAGGTGCAGTTTCAGGAAGTCTTGGCTCCTTGTCTTGATTTTCCAGTCAGGTATCTCATCCAAATATTCACACAGGACTGACCCTTCAATAACAACCTTTGACCCCACTGTTTTGACCCCTGAGAGGTCACACAGACAGACAGGTTAATAAGAATACTGTGTGTGGCCACAACAGGTACACACACTTGTTTGGGAGGAACTACAGTTGATATAGCATTGACAGTTGGTTTGGCGGGGTAGGGGTGTGGGGTGGTCCTGGATGAGGAGTGGGGTAGTAGAGGTGGGGTGTCTATTTGTGCCTGCTGCCTCTCCTCTTCATGGCGGCAGTACACTGGGGGCAYTACCACTTCCCCTTSGGGGCTTCTGTTAGGCCCACGCAGCCGTAGTGGAACCACTCGATGGGGCACTGCACAAACACACACAGGGCACTCAGGTTAGCTRTCATACCTCAWCTCTCATTTGACAAAGTCCTATGTGAAAGTAATGTGGTAACAGTTCTAGAAAATGAGAAATGCACTCCCAAATGGAAATGGGTACTTACYTCTTGATTATCACAGCCCACCATTTCTCCATAAGACACCTTTAACAAGAGAGKAGCCATTTTAGTTAACCTGTCAGCTGTAGGTGTGTGCTGTCCAGTGCGAGAGAGTGTCTCTGGATGTGTGTGTACCTGGTTGCAGATGCAGTAGCGGGGCTCGTTGGGGTCGTAGGTCCAGTCCACCTGGCTGTTGGTCTCAGACTCTGGGAGGGCCGAGGCCTGCTGCGACAGCTCCTGGGCCAGGGCTGAAGAAGAGGAGCACGACGACAGGGACGAAGAAGACGAGGAGGACGACGACTGGTGGTTGGAAGACTTGGTGTTGCCTCTGTGGAGGACAGTTTAGACAAGATCTCAATTTTTCATCTTAATTTATTTATTCATGCTGTGGGGGTGGAGTTGAAAAGCATGGCTGGCATAATGTGGCGTGACATCATGGGACTGGACACTGAAATTAAATGATGTAGCGTGATTTGGCCTGACATCTGTTCATCTGATGTGGGGTGATTCAGGGTGGATTGACAAGGTTTAATAAGGCATGAAATGATGTGATATCTCTGGAGAAGACCACTAGCTAGGGCTTGTCATGCGTACGTCTGAGCGAACGGGGGCTGTGTGTGCGCGTGTAAGTTGTGTCGTACTTGGTCTTGCGTCCGCCGCGGGAGTCGGCGGCGACTGCTGAGCCGGCTGGGGTGAGGGTCTGGGTGAGGGTGTTGGCCAGGGCGGAGGTGGAGTAGACCCCCGTGGTATCCCGGGAGGTCAGGGAAAACTCCCTCCCTAGCTGGAAGTCATTGTTCTTAATGGCCTCGTAGCTGGCCTTCAGACTGCTAGTCCTCCTGCCCTCCTTCATCTGACATGGAACAGGAGAGGGAAGGAGAAAGAGGGCACAGACAGAGAAAGAAAATGGGAGAGGCGGTAGAGAGAGACACACATAGCCATGAACAGGGTTAGTTACAGTCGTAGGACACACATCAGTTACACATTCAAGGACATTTGTCCCAATCAGATAATTCTCAGAACAGACAGTCTAGGTCAAGATACTGATACCGATCCCCATAAGTCCAGCACTCGTCTGAATAGAATCAGAGGGCAATGGAGTTGGGRGTATGTCTGTGTGTGTGTGAAAAAGAAAGAGAATATGTATGTTTATACCTGTGCGGTGGCCTGTACAGCCTGCGCTGCAGCCATGGTGATGGCCCCTGCCCCAGCCCCGGGCCCAGCAGGCAGAGAGCTGAGGTTGTAGGAGGCCAGGGGCTGGGATGAGTTCACACTGTACACGTTGTTAGAGGRTGACGTCGTGCTGTTGGTGCGACAGCCAGGTGTGTTCTCCTTGGAGGCGTCTGACGTGAGTGTGGAGAGCAGGGCTTCAGATTTGAACTTCTTCTCCGGGACGTGCTCTGTAGTGTGGTGGCTCGGCTGCGTGGTGTACTTCCTCTCTGTCACACAGAAACAAGACATTAATTACTACCTTCATGACCTCGCATAGGAAAGCAGCAAATCATCTATACAAACAAGGCTCCTTAGCCAATGTACATTTTTCTTTCGACATGCAACAACTCCAAAAGAAGGTCAGCCAAACAGCCAAGACTTGTACTTACTTTCCACGGTGGTGTGTGAGTGGACGTGGTGGTTGTTGACGGGCTGAGAGGGGCTGTCCATCTCTAGGGATCCTGACAGAAGAGAGAGAAAATGTTAGAGCTGGCTCTCAGCGACAACACTGACAGACACAACAGTTGACTCAACAGGGTCATTTTTAGGTCAATACTGCCCCCTAGCAGGGCTGAAATATCCCAATGGAAAGATTGATACCATTCCACTATCATGGAATTGCAATTGAAACAAGACTAGAGAAAAGCAGCCTGTCAGCCCAACATTCTGACTGGGCCAAGAGGGTTAAGATGAAGGGGAAGGGTCTTCTATGGTGTTGTGATTGACAGACTCACGTCTCTCCAGGATCTCAGTGATGCCAGCGTTGTCAGCCTCCAGCTCCATCTTGAACTTAGCCAGCTCCTGGTCCAGTTTCCTCAGGTGGCGGTCCACCTGCAACACACACCCCATTATATACCATACTGTTCATACCCCACAATAGATGTTGAACAAATCCTCCAAGATTTTACACATTGAATAATCACTATGAAATAGATCAATATCAAAAGATAGAAACYTTGGGCAATGGCAAAGCTCTAACAAGACACGTCTGCGTAGCGTCCTCGAACGTTCAAACAATTTTAAGGCATTTTGACACGGTTTACCTGTTTGTTAATAGTGAGTTGGAAGTTAAAACATCTACTGTATCGCCAAAGCAAAAGATGCCCAATATGTCAAAGCCTCAGATAAGGCATAGTAAAATGCCCCTCTGACAGCCCTTCTTTGGCCTCGGCGGATGCTAGCTCAGAAGAAGCACCAGCATGGTTCAGAATGGAGATGGACAAGGGTATAACAAAATTCCAAGAGACACTTTCTGAACACCTCAGCAAAATTGATGTACTGGTCGATAAACTCCACAAAGACCAGAAAGTCACAAAGGGACGAGTGACAAAGTTAGAAAAAGACCATGCTGACCACCAGGCTGCCATCCTGGACYTCTGCGAGGAAGTGGACCAAAAATAAAAGAAGTTGGAAGATGCCATCTCTAAACTCGAGGAGAAATTTGATTATCACAAAAATTTCCAAAGTTGCTCGAATTTGAAACTTCAAGGTTTCCCCAGAGGCCGTGGAGGGAAGAGACAGAATCTCCTTTCTACAGGAATGGATTCCCAAAATTCTGGATCTACCCCCTCCTGCGCACCCACTGGAGATCGAGAGGGCCCATCGGACCCTACGGAGGCAGCTGCCTGGCCAGGATGCACCCAGGGCATTTGTCATTAAATTTATACGGTACCAGGAAACTGTTCGCATCCTCTCTGCTGACTGAGCAAAGGGAGAGCTCAAGTACGGATAAGCCAGAATTATGATCTTTCTCTCACACAACACAAGAGGATGGCCTTCTCCCCACTGAATAGACTTCTGCGTCAGGCTGGCTTGGCATACAGCCTTCGCTACCCAGCAACTTTGTGGATCGAAACCAAGAATGGTGAGCGCACATTTGACTSTGTGAAGATGGCTGAAACATACATGAGGAAAGAACTTCCTGACTTGTTCACGTCTACTACACCCTGAGGAACTGTCTTTTGAACATGGATACAGTGGATAGTGAACTGTTAGCACATGAGGAAACAACGAAATTACTCATATGATCGACTGGCTGGCTAMCGTGATAATGACTGGCGAGGTAAAGTTGGGTCATTGCTAATGTTGGCTGTGCTATTTGGCCAGCTCGCTAAGTTTACAAGGGTGTAGCTACATCCACACTATGCCAYGTAGTTACATTTTGCTGTATACTTTTATTTTACAGAGAGGTCCAGTCGGGTTTGGTTAATGTTGTTTATATATGTTGTTTATATTACTTCAGGGAATTAGCTACTATTACATTTGCTGGCTTGTTTATTGTTAGAGATGTATGCTGGCGTTAGTGATACCAAGACAGGGATAAGCTACTCACTGGCTGGCCGCCTAATTGCCAGCTAGCTATACACTTGTGTATGTGCGTAGATATAATATTTTGGGGGGAGAGGGTGAACTCAGGAGGATGGTGATTGTTTAACTACTTGTCCCTATTTAATATTTGAGAGATGATAGTTATTGTCTGGTAAAGGTTTTCATTTATTCATTATAGCTTGATGTCTTTTATCCTGACCTGTTGGGGTGCGTTTGTGGTCATCGCTTTTGTCGTCGCACGGCACAGGTTTCAGGGCGCATTGGGGAATGCCGATTGGTTGACATTTGGGTGTGCGGGTAGGCTCTGTTGGTGACTATGAACGCACCCAAGTTTTTTGTTGTTGTTGTTGTTGTTGAGACATGCTCAAGTGGGGCTAAATAGTCCGGTCATTACTGTTGTAATCAAATTGTATTTTGTTACTTGACTAACAATATTTTCATGCTACAAGGAACAGTCAATGTACTTCTAAATCCACATACATATAATTTAGAATGAACCTAATTCGAGCGATGCTATGCATAGCAGGTACATCTAGCTTAAAGACTAGCGTCTAAGGATATGGGTTCTTTAACTCCCTCAGTTGGGGAGGGGGTTGGGTGGGTTTGTGGTAGGGTCAGGGTATGTTTACTACTTTATACTTTCATAATTTCAATTTGTACACGTTGTAAAGACAATGCAATTTTGTTTCTATCCTTTTCCCRATTTCTTATTTTCTTCAAAGATGTCGGCACCTAATAACTATACATTTGACACCTGACATTAGGGGTACTACAAACGCATTCTGAATTATCTAAAGCAGCATAAGTTTGATATAYTTCTTCTTCAGGAGACACACCTGACTGACTGACTGAGCATGATAAACCGGAGACAGTGGGTGGGTCAAGTGTACTATTCATCTTTCACCTCTCGGGCAAGAGGGGTGACCATACTTATTAATAAGCATTGCCCCTTTCAGATACAATCTCAGATTAAAGACAAAGGGGGTAGGTTTGTGATCATTCAAGGTTTCATTAACACTGAGCCCATTACCATTGTGAATGTGTATGGGTCTAACTATGACGACCCTAAATTTTACTAAGACATCTATTTGAAGTTAACGTGKCCATCATCAGAGATAATAATGGCAGGGGATTTTAACTTGGTACTGGACCCTTCCAGTGATAGATCTTCCTCTAATAGTATCAGACTCACACAGGCAGCCAAAATGTTAAAAGCAAAAATGAAACTTTGGACTTGTAGATTTATGGAGATTTCACAWCCAAAAGGTTAAAGAATACTCATTTTACTCCCCTGTCCATAAGTTACTCTAGAATTGACTTATTTCTTATTCCTGCAGCCAAGGGAAGTTTAACGACTGGGTGTAAGTACTTACCAAGATGTATATCAGATCATTCTGCCCTGCTGGCTTCAGTACCAGTCAGTAGAGCATAGCCACCCGCAAGATGGAGGTTTGGCACATACTTACTAAATAATACCACATTTGTAACATTTCTGAACCCTCATATAGTCATTTTTTTTTTAGCACCAATACAACTCTGCCTACCCCCTAATTTTTGGGGAAGCTCTCCTTAGATATCTTAGGGGCAAATCATATCCTTTAATTCAGGTGCTCATAAGATATAAGGCTCAAGTAAATTCGTTGGAAAATGAAATTAGAGATCTGGAAAATGAACACAGTGTAACATTTGACAACGCAACTCTACAAAAATTACACTCAAAGCGATTGGAATACAACACCCTGACGACCTATAAAGCGGAAAATGCTCTTAGGAGAACAAAACAAAACTACTACGAACATGGAGATAAAGCAGGAAAGTTGCTTGCTTGGCAAATAAGACGAGAGGATGCTAGTAGAGTTATTAGCTCTATTAAGCTACCCAATAACACAGTTTTTCACAGTCCTGAGGAAATTAATCTAGTCTTCAGGGAGTTTTATGAAACATTGTACAAGTCTGTAGGGGATGCCCCTGCCACAGTGCATGAGTTTTTGAACAAACTCAATGTACAACCTTTAACTGATGAGGATAAAGAGCACTTGGAGAAAGAGATTACATCAGAGGAAATTAGGAAATCCATTTTCAACACTGCTGGGGGGAAATCACCAGGGTTAGACGGATTCCCTATTGAATTCTATCGATCCTTTTTACCCAAACTAATTGAGCCTCTCTGCAGTATGTTTAATTATGCCATAGAGASAGAAACGCTCCCAGACACAATTGAACAGGCACTGATTTGTTAAAACCCGGGAAAGATCCTCTGCTTTGTGGGTCGAATAGACCAATATCTCTATTGAACACTTCATATTAGATTTTAGCTAAACTCATAGCCCTTAGACTGGATTAGGTTCTTCCGGACTTGGTTGATATGGACCAAACAGGCTTTATAAGAAACCGCTCATCTCCTGATAATATCAGAAGATTATTTAATATTATGTAGAGAATGACCAAGAATCTGTAGTGGCGGCTTCATTAGATGCAGAAAAAGCTTTTGACCGCATAGAATGGAACTACCTGTTTGAAGTTTTACAGAGGATGAATATTGGACCCAAGTATGTTGGTCTGACTAGATTACTGTACAAATGTCCGGCAGCTCAGACCCTGACTAATGGAAACATTTCCTCACAGTTCTCTCTATCACATGGCACAAGACAGGGTTGTCCCGCTAGTCCTCTCCTTTTTTCTTTGGCTATAGAGCCACCGACAGAAGCTTTTAGATCTCATCCATCCATGGTGTTCGTATAGGTGGGCCTGAACATCTGTTCTCGCTATATCCCGATGACATTTTGCTTTACCTCACMAAACCAGAAATTTCACTCCGAGCATTAGTTGACATCCTGAAAGAATATGGGGCCTTTTCAGGATATAAAATAGACCTATCGAAGAGTATAATTATGCCTTTTAACAAGGCAGCTATGCAGAACCCAATCTTAGACCAGCCGTTTTCTTGGAAACAACAGAAAATGACATATCTTAGATTGCAAATTCCTTCTGAAATGATTAAGACATATCAACTGAACTATACTCCACTTCTCAAAAAGGTTGGGGAAGAATTGGATAGATGGTGTGATTTACCAATTTCTCTTATTGGGTGGGTCAATTGTGTAAAGATGAATATATTACCAAAATTATTGTACCCTTTCCTATTCCCAAAGTTTTTTTCAAACAACTTAATAGGAAGGTGTCTTCATTTCTGTGGAAAGGGAAACCCCCCAGAGTGAAACTCACAACTTTATGCAAACCATACTCAGAAGGAGGACTTACTCTACCTGACTTCCAGTTGTATTACTGGGCATCTCAGTTAAAGGCTGTGTGAGTATGGCAAAATACAACAACAAGTTCACCCTRTTGGAGARAGATCYAGGAGGAATGTCTGACCCCTGCTACATTGGCATCTATACCTTATATTAGCCCACCTAAAGCTTTGATATGTCTCAAACAACCCTTTCATTAAAAACACTTTAAATATATGGATTGAAGTCTGTAAACAAACAGAAGGGAGTAGATCTATATATGAACAAACACCTTTCTATAATAACCCCATCTTACCCAAAGCCCCGAGAGATGGTATTTCATTTTCTTGGTTCAACAAAGGAATTTAAACATTTGGTAATCTCTATAGAGAAGGTGAACTACTATCCTTTCAACAACTGACATCTCATTTTCAGTTACTTCAAACTCATTTCTTCAAGTACCTACAGGTTAGACATTACATTGCCACTCAGCAGGGAGGTAGGATTCAGCCCATGAGTAAACCTAAAACTGATAAACTGCAGCTGGAAAGGGGTAAAATGTTTCATTTCCTACATGTACTCTGGTCTTCAAGCTCTATTGGGAACGATGAACCTCTGAAAGCTTGCATGAAGTGGCATGATGACCTTGGTCTCATTTTTGAGAATGAGAAATGGGGAAKGCTCTTTTTAGATGCTCAGCATCTTTCATTTAACACAAGGCACAAGTTGATGCAAGTCAATATTTTACATAGGGTCTACTTTACACCAGAGAGACTGTATAAGATCAATTCTAAATATTCAACATTTTGCCCAAGGTGTAAAACGGGAGTGGACACACTTATGCATATATGTTTTTGTCCTGCCCTGAACTAAGACATTATTCAGATCTTATCACCGGTCACTAATATGACYGTACCACTAGATCCMTCCCTTATTCTTCTTGGAGATGATTCTGTTCTACCAGTTAATATTTGTAGCAAAACCAGATTCCTTAAATTGGCGGTCATTGCAGTCAATAAATGCACAGCTATTATATGGAAGAGTGACACTCCGTCAAGAAAGCAGATGTGGCTAAAATAACTATCTTCCTATATTCCATCTGATAAAATAACATACAATTTATGTAATAAACCCTTTGAATCTGGGGGGACTTTCAGCAGTTTCTAGAGACYRCACCGTAGCTGCCTCATTACTACTTTCTTCATTAAMGTATTATTATTATTTGTTTTTGTGTTGAATAATTTATTMTCAAGCATGGAATGTGAAGGTCATTCTGTTTCTTTTTTTGTTGTTAATCAGTGATCGGTCGAGGGGAGTTCCTGTGTTGGGGGGGYGMMTMRWSKARYWMSRSCCKRSWWGRAMSWMGMMMTTTMMMMWYGMMGYAYGYAWWAKSMMGSKWTWWRRMMMMRKWWWTTTMYWMYWTMMTWAAWTMMWAAAAAAAYYAAWMKCKAWWAAWWWWWTMMWKKAAAAAAAAGATAGAAATGTCAATATCTAAATAAATATTGAAAACATCTGAAAAGACTGGCATTTTAGTGACTTCCAAATTATTTGCATTGTTTGACTGCCACCTAGTGGCACAGAGACAGCAGTCCCGAACAGAACATTATTTATTTTAGTGGCGACATGCACCCACAAATCATCTTGAAAAAGTCCACAAGCAATAAAGATTCTCCTCCAACTTCCCTTGTCCCTACCTTTTTATAGAAGTGTAAGTCGCTCTGGATAAGAGCGTCTGCTAAATGACTTAAATGTAATGTAAATGTTTCCCAGGACCCATTAAACAAAACAGACATTGTTAGACAGAGCTCCGTCTTGGCATTCAAATTCCAACTCACCAGATCATAAATCTGATTGGCCAGCTGTACTTTTTCATCTGCATCCTCCAATGCCTTATAATAATCCTGAAACAGAGAAAAACTGTCAGAGGCTGACACCATATAAAAAAATAAAAGCCTTTGGTGAACTAACACTGGTACCTTTTTACTAGCTTTGACTRTGCTGATAGCTACTTTGAGGAAAAATGTACTTACAATGACTGTGATATGTGGTTGTGCCACCTAGCTATGTTAAGATGAATACACTAACTATAAGTAGCTCTGGATAAGAGAATCTGTTAAATGACTAAAATGTAAATGACAAAGCACAAAGAATCATCACAAAAAGTGTGGTAGTACAGCTTTATCGTAAAACATTTYTGGGATTAAAAGAACAAAACTGTATTTTTTMWAAAGGGAAATATACATAATCTGAGATTTATRTGGCACCTTTTTGATGACTCCCATCTGCTCTTCCCTCCACTCTGGCTTGTTCTTCTTTGCATTGACAAAGAACTCATTCACCCTCTGCTCCAACTGGTCCATGGCATCTACAGCAAATGGGAAGAGTGAGCTACCTGGACAGGTGTGTCTGAAACACTATTCATATGGGTTTATACTCTGCATGCARGTGGAAGAATTKATATCTATTTGTACTTCAACGCTGACCAGAAGGGCCGATAATACATGCGGTGTCTGTGGACCAGAAGGCTTGTGATTAAAACTACCAGTGAACCGGTTCCCAACCTTTTTCGATTACTGTACCACCAACTGAATCTTGCTCTGCCCGGAGTACAAGTCCGTGTGCATTATACCAGTATGGTCTCATGAGTCTTCTCAAGAACCCCCTATAAAAAGTACCCCTGGTTGGGAACCATTGTACTACATAGCCGTTCAGGTTAAATTAATATTGGTGTATGTTCTAGTTAGCAAACAGTTCACGTATATGTATCTAGTTATAGTCACATGAAAAAACAGTTAACCAGCTAACGTTACATGTATAACGTCGATACTACATGTGTTGTGTACGCTCCGAATCCATGTCCCCTGTCTTGTTTACATTCATTGTTCAACTTCTGTGCATGCACACATGATCAGCAATCGTTAGTTGGACCTCTATATGGAAAACAAATATAACATGATCTTATGTTGTAATTTCTATAACCCTAGCTAGAATCAAACACACCCACTAACGTTAACTTTCTCAGGTTACTGAAAGTTGTTGCAATGTTATACTAGCCAAGTTCGCTACCGCTCGCTAGCTGTGTTAGCTATACAAATAAAAATACTGCATTTAAAACATTTTTATTTGGACGCTAACTAGCTAATTTGTGTTAAGAGTTCSATTCTTCATTCTACATAACCCTAAAACGTGCGACACTGAGAATTATGCGTTTTCAACTTCAAAAATGCTCGCCGGTGAAGTGTTTGTGGACAGTCACATTGTAGCAATGCATACTCTGAACTTGCAGGTCCATCTCTCTCATTTCCGTAAACCTGTCGCGGAGATCCATGGGTAGCTGCTCGATCACTGCCAGCGAGAAGAAAAAGAGAATATAGGTGTTAGCATGGCTAGGCTAACAGTCCGGGCGTGCTCCGGCTAAAATTATGCACATTTACGACAGTAAATACACAAATAATACCACCTACGCGTAAAATAAACGTAATACTCACTCTCGAGGTAATCCTCTAGGTACAGCATCTTGGAAAATTTGATATTTTAGMCGTTTATGAAAATAATTTGTGTCTTTCAATATGGCGCCGCAAACCGCTGTGTCCCYAGGAAAAAATACCACTGACAAACTGAGGTCAGAGAAAGTGACGTCAGTAGAACGTAGAATGTGATTGGCCAGATATGGAGRTGAGTGCTAAACTTCAAAAGTCCCTTAGTTCTTGTAGTTCATTAGACATCAATTTCAAACGTTGACTGAAATAACATAATTAAGCTTTTCCAACGAGGTAAATACATTTGAATCATCAAACTTCAATGCAAATGCGCTATTTTAATTCTAAATTAATACTTATGTGTAACCTCAATGAAGGTGAYCAACAATAATGCTCATCTGGCACAATTTATATTGTGTAGGCCTACACACACATTGAACTGAGATGTTATTTAACTATAACGAACACATTCAACTATAAGTAACACACTGAGAAAAMAAAATAACACCCCCCATTTGAATAGTCTAACAGATAGTGGATCTAAGTCCATTATAGGCCTGATTTACAGTGCCTTCAGAAAGTATTCACACCCCTTGACTTTTTCCACACTTTGTTGTGTTATAAGGTGGGATTAAAGTTGATTTAATTGTATTTTTTTGTCAACAATCTACACAAAATATTCTGTAATTTTTTTTCACAGTTGAATCTGTGTTTGAAATTCACTGCTCGGCCGAGGGACCTTACAGATAATTGTATGTGTGAGGTATAGAGATGAGGTAGTCATTTAAATATCATGTTAAGCACTATTATTGCACAGAGTGAGTCCATGCAACTTATTATGTGACTTGTTAAGCACATTGTTACTCCTGAACTTATTTAGGCTTGACTAAATAACAAAGGGTTTGAATACTTATTGACTCAAGACGTTTCATCTTTTTATTTTTTATTAATTTGTTAAAAAAAAATAAAAAAACAGAATTCCACTGTTATGTTGTTATATAGKGGCATGTTATAGAAGCACGAGAAGGTAGTCATTCACAACTTTTTTGTGCACCTTCATTCACTCTAATTTACTGTCTCACCCCCTTCTCCAGTCTCTCGCATTTGGTATCCTCTCAATAACAAACTCTATTCTATTCTATTCTCCTCCTGATCTCTCTCAACCCGACCCTTCATTACAAGCCCTAACCCATCCWTCCCATGCACCAAACACTGTCTCACTCCTCTCTCAATTCCCCCAACCCCCCCATTCACCATMTCCATCCCATTCCACCCCATCCTCATTCCCTCTAATCCTCTCATATCTCCTTGCCTCCATTGGATTGGCACACTGAAGACCACCCAGGAAGTCTTTGCTGTGATGTAATTTCCTTGAATCTATTGAGTCAACATTATTGTTATCAGAGAACACAAGATATATCTGGATAAGAGCGTCTGCTAAATGACTTAAATGTAAATGTAAATATATTGTCAATTTCTTTAATGGGAGTCTATTTTGTTGTGTGCATCTCGAACAATAAAGCTTTTAAAGCTGACCAATCCCATTTGGTTCATGGCCAGACTGTGGACATTAAAAACAGATCGAAAAGCAATAAATTAAGATAACAATGCCTGCCGACCCCGAGCCTATTGTTCCTCTTTTTAATGATTGATTATGTAGCCTATGGAGTAACTCATTCCTTCCCCTTTTCCATTCATGTTTTTTCTTAGAATGAGCTCAGAATCGACAGGGATAGCAATAGACTAACCAATAATCCGATTATCTAATGAAAGCTTTAGATGCCTGAGATATGCTCAGTGTTTCATAACTGAAGGATCGATACCTTATTGATACAATAAATCATCAAGAATATGTATCAAGAAGAGTATGTGATAGGCCTATGTAATGTCATCCAACAGGGAATAGAACAGAATAGAACAGATCAGAAAAGAACAGAGCAGAATAGAATAGAACAGAATAGAACAGAATAGAACAGATCAGAAAAGAACAGAGCAGAATAGAATAGAACAGAATAGAACAGAACAGAACAGAATAGAACAGAATATAATAGAATAGCCATGCACATCTGTGGGAGAGTGGTGACACTTATTACAGCATTATTTTTGCTCTCCCCAGTGAAGAAGTCCCATGATGAAGTCCCATCCCACATTTACTCCAGACAATAATACTCTCTATAGATGTGACCTCTTGACCAATGCATGCTATCTCTCGGAGGCGGAAAGCTCTCCACATTCCTTCCCCCACTAAAGACCCATAGCCCTGCTGTTGCTGCTGCTGCTGCTGCTGCTGCTGCTGTTGTTCCTGCTGCTGCATAGTAATTAGCCGAAGCGCTAGGACCCCGCGGACAACACTCTCTGGATGACACAGAACAAACTGCMAGTTGAGTTTTGGCCACTCAAACATGGAAATGTTGAACTGACAGCGCAGAACAAACTCGGCACTCTGAATTGGACGATAGGTAGGCTAGGCCTATCATACCGCCACCGGGGGATTGTTTTTGTGGAGAGATCGATTTTGGGAATCAGTGTCTACGTGCGCAACTGAAGTTTTATTTTATGGGCTTTGATTTAGGCTGCTGTGCAATAGTATGATTTTTAGTGTTTGCCGTTTTCTCTGGGAGTAAAAGTGCTGAACATTAATATTTTAACCAAATGGATTATGTTCATTTTGCGCAAAAGCTCTTATAAGAAGTTGTTTTGTTGTAATGTTCTGGATATGTTTTCGCAGTATACCTTGCTAAGTGASTGATGATTGATTTGGATATGTCAGCACCGCTGAGCGCTCATCCGCACACTCCATCATTCCTGGACTGGGGAAAGTAAGAAACCACCTGTTGTGAATGCTTTCTGGAACTTCCCACGGATATACCTCGGCGGCTAAAACAAGACATTGGAAAGGCGTGCGCAGAACGCACAGAGACATGTAAAGCCGGTATGCTTTACACGGAACACTGAGAACTCGTTTTGTATTCATGGGACAGGCACAGGCTAATAATCCTATTTTAATTTATTTCTATTACCTTTAGTTAATTATGTCGCCATGGTGGCACGGGTTAAGATGATGAGCCCTGTCTTGGCCACCAGTTGCTGTTGCGCTCAGAATGGCTCGCGAGGACGCGGTGAGGTGCCTGCGCTGCCTGCTCTACGCTCTCAATTTACTCTTCTGGGTAAGAGAAGCGGAGACCCCCGAGCAGGTGGCCTGGTTGTGCCCGCGCTCACGCTACACAATGCAGACAACTTTATACCCCCCCTCCCACCCATCCACCCCAACGCGTGCCTCCAAGGCGGAGTGCCTGCGCGAGGGTTACAGTTATTGATCATAATGGCCGGTTACTTTATACATAGGACTGCACCATACATTTTCTTGTAGAACAACAAATGTGCAGAAACTGCATGTTTGGCATTCTAGTGCATGCTATTCATAGGCCATTACATTTGATAAGTGCTCCAGGGTTGTAGTGGGTTATGCAAGTGTTGAACACATGGCAAAATGCCCCCTAGGCAACATTTTGTTGCCATACCAATTCCCTGGATTGTATTTCACTGCCATAAGCTTTTTCAGACAAAACATATTTTGAGTGGAAGTGTTTACTGTAGGCCTACTTGGTGAAACTGTAATGTTATGTGTGTGTCTGTGTGTAATGTGTGTGTCTGTGTGTTCTATCTCTCTCTATGTGTGTGTGATGCTCCCTCAGCTCATGTCGATATGTGTCCTGGGGGTGGCTGCTTGGCTCAGGGACTACCTGAACACTGTGCTCACCTTGACGGCCCACACCAGGTGAGTGATATGGATCTCAATGTTGTCACCTCTCAGTGGGCAAGTGGGCAGGTACTGGCAGGAACAGGAGAGAGATAACAGGGAGTAAGTGGGAGAGGAAGGTAATTACTATATATGAGCTGGAGCAGTAAATAAGAAGAGAAAGAGAAAAGAGCGGAGGACTGTTGGATTTATGTCTCACTTCCTCAACAAATCACCTCGACTCATACCTGGCAACCTTTCCACAAATCATCAACCGCATAACTTTTTAATTCAACAGTTTCTTATCACCTAGACCTGTCCACAGATCACCATCTCACCCCTCACTGGCCCCTGACAGTAACTGCTGCGGTAGAGGAGATCCACATTCCTACAGAGTGTAATCACTATTTACTGCTGGCTGCTGTATTAATAATGCAACAGGCCACACAGATAGAGGGGGGGAGAGAAATAGCAGGATGGATAGATAAATAAACAAAAAGTCTGCCAAGTTACTCTCCTCCCTTTTCCTCCCCCCCTCCTCCCCTCTCTCTCTCTGTAGGCTGGAGGAAGCAGCAGTTCTCACGTATTCTCCGGCTGTCCATCCCGTCATCATTGCAGTGTGTTGTTTTCTTATCATCGTGGCCATGGTGGGCTACTGCGGCACACTGAAATGCAACCTTCTACTCCTGTCCTGGGTACGTGTCTGAATGAAATGAGCGTGTGTGTGTGTGTGTGTGTGTGTGTGTGTGTGCAAACTGTGACGAGCTCGGTTTAGTTGCAGAAGCGGGTTGTAATTGCTGTAGATCTTAGGTTTTCTTTAGCTATCGGTGTTAGTTAAACATTTATACAACCTTGAAATACATACACGCACATGCACATGCACACATACACAGTGTCCCACACACAGTAGCCCTCCCTATCTATCTTCATGTGCTTTTGTCCCCATCATCTGTAACAGCCTAATGTCCTCTACATCTCAATAAAGTAATATTATTGTGCCCTCATAAACCCTGGAACAGGCCTGTAAATTCACCCAACAGCCACACAGTTGCGTAGTTCCACCGTTCATACACCGGAGGGAAATGCAACGAGAATTCCCCCCTCGATTTTACAGCCGTTACTCATCTGACGCAGGGCCACGATGGTCATTCATCATCCCATAAGCGTGTGGCGCCGCGTCTTGTGTTAGCGAACGCCCCCCCTCGCGCGGGGCTGCGTTCTGAGCGAGCGAGGGCCTGGTGCGGGGATGTTGCCGGTGTGTAGCGGAATGACGCTCCCGTGGATAAGTACACCTGTAAAACTATTCACCACTGCTGCTGTCTGAGCCTGCCTGAGTAATGGTACCCTGGGCACTGATGGATGGCCAGAGAGAAGGAGGGGGAGAGAGCGAGAGAGAGAGAGAGAGCGAGAGAGAGAGAGAGAAAGAAAGAAAGAAAGAGCGAGCGAGGGAGAGAGAGAGATTGACAGATAAGGGTGTGATTATCTCAATCACTCACCACTGTCAGTGTGGGACAACAAAAAGAGWGAATGAAAGAGAAACAGGGATAAAAGAAAGGAGGTAAAGAGGTGGATTGAGTCAGAGCAGGTGAAGGAGAAGGAGAGAGAAACCCACTGAGGTACAGAAAAGAGAGAGAGAGAGACAACCCCCCCAAAAAGCCATTTCCATCCAKCCATGCATGCAGATCACTAAACTATGTATCATCTCTGMGCGTACAGAGCATGTGCTARGGAGCATTACTTTAKTACACATGTCTTGCATACATAACATGTATTCCCATACAGAAGCAATTGTGGCAGCACAATGCACTATTTCCGTTGACCAATTGTGTCATGCATACAAAAACTATAACAGGGCAGGTACATGATTACTCATATTCCTATAGAGTGGAAGGTCAGGACACCGGAGAGGAAAGGGTGGAGTGGCGCCTGTTTTGTGGCTCCATCTCCCAGGTGTGCTGTGTGGGGAGACAAAGAGGMAGGGGGTTCCTGTGTCCGTCTCTCCCCGACCAAAGTGGCTGTATTCTGGGTCTCCCTCACGCTTCCTCCACCCCTCCATTGGGACTTCATTCATCCCTCTCTCCATGCAACTCTGCCCTGGCATTCTTGTGTTTCGCTGGCGCACTGCGGAGACAATATTATCTCGTTTGAGCGGGACAATGGGTAACGCTATCCCACAAGTCTTCGACCCGCTTATGGAGAGGTGGCTGAGAGGGGTGAGTGGCGCTTGGGTTACCCACGCACCCATTCACCAGCTGGTGCGTCCCTTTCAGGMGAACGCCTCCCACCGCCCCAACTCTGGTCTTTACCTGAATAACACCCCCCCCCCCCTTCTCCTTTCAATTATAGCTGTGGTGGGAAATTTATGGTTCCCTGGCTTTAAGCTCAGTTAAAACCTTTATATGTAATAGATAGTCATGTTTCTGTTGTGGACTAAGCTAGTGAAAGCGTCAAAGCGTCCATTTAAGGTCTCTGAGGGGTTGTTGGGATGTTTGTAGATGTTTACATGCGTGCAGTGGTGCGTTGTGGGATATTGGGGGTATGTTAGGGACGACTGCAGGGTCTTAAGTTGCTCTGAGAAGCTGTTCCAGCGAATGCGGAGAAAGGTCGCTTAAAAATAGTCCCTCCTTAAAGACGCCAAACAAATCCCCCTTAGCCTAAACTTATACCTCTCCCCCTCTCGCCCTCTCACTCTGTCGTTCCTCCACCTCTCTTTCCCTGTCTTCCCTCTCTCGCCCTTGTATACGTGTTAATTGAGTATCAGCGAGGGAAGGGAATTATGCTGTAAGTCTCTCTACACAGGAGGAAATCCTTTCTTGAAAGCCATTGACTATCCCATTCAAACAACTGCAACCTCCTCTAACCTCAGGTGTGTGTGTGTGTGTGTGTGTGTGTGTGTGTGTGTGTGTGTGTGTTGTGTGTGTGTGGTGTGTTGTGTGTGTGTGTGTGTGTGTGTGTGTGTGTGTGTGTGTGTGTGTGTGTGTGTGTGTGTGTGTGTGTGTGGTGTGTGGTGTGTGTGTGTGTGTGTGTGTGTGTGTGTGACTCCCCATCATTGTAAGTGTCTGAGACACGAACAGTGGTAGGCCTGATCCAGGCTGCACAAATGACCCGCACTCTCTTCTCTGTCCAGAGACCTCTCTCTCCCAGTTTGGGCGCAGGACAGAGTCTAACCCCTTGCTCTCTCTCATATCTCTATAGGGAGATTGATTGTGGACTACAGAGAAGGCGACAGGACCCGAGCCATCTCTCTCTACCTGAGCAGGTTTAGAGTTATCAAGTGCGTGTCGGCCACATCACCCCAGGGTACAAACTAAACATGTCCATCACTAAGACACCTCCCTGAAGACGCACGACAAAGCCTATTCCCCCGGCTTGTCAGTGAGGACTTTGGACTAAGCAGATTTGCACGTGTCTCTTCTCTTGCCTGGCCAAAGAAGGTTCTACAAGCTGACTCTCATATCGACATCTCTATCTCTTCTATCGTGTCTATACTGCCCATCAACGGAAGATCCTAGAAGATCTGGCAATCCTCTCTCTTCTGTCTAGCCAACTACCAAGCCGTCTCGCTCTGTACGCCCAGTACGTTATCTACATTCCATACCAGTTGGTGTCAAATGGTGAAGGCCCTAAAATGTGCTTATATGATCCACAAAATAGAAGAGCCAACAGGCCACATCCTCCCTTAATCTAGATGAGACTTCTTTTCTCTCACAGCTCTCTCTCTCACGGCGAAGATCGCGCGCTTAACCGGCAGTCTATCTCTCTTATTCTTGTCACAAAGAAGCTGTCAACTTATCCCTATTGCCACCCCTCCTACTATTCTCCCTCTCATGCTATCTCTGTTTATTGTGACGTCTACATGGCTCCTACTCTTATCTCAACTTCCTACCCATTACAATGTTATCGAGGTATAGGCCCGAGAAGTGTGAACTCCCTCTGACATTAACAGTGTTCGCGGCGCAGCAAGGAAAGCGGTATCGGTAATCTCGTCCAGACCCGCATTGTCCTTTGACTGCGCTTCCGGCCTGTTAATTGATTTGATCTCCTTATTGCACTTGCTTCTTCTCTCTCTCTTTTGCGTTTCAAGAACTGCATGGTTATGGATTGGGGGAGTGTCCCTTTGTAAGTTTAGAAGGCATTTGTCAGCTGTAAGGTCTCATCACGGATCTCATTGCTTGATATTACCCGGGGGGATAAGGCATAGTGGCTCGAGGCTGTGAGCATGACACTGAGGGGTAAGTGTTGGAATCCTATCTTCTCTACTCCCTGCAAAACACAGTCATGAATTGCGGCTCGCTGCCCAATGCGTATGTGTCGAGTGATCTTTTCAACAATGGTTCTCTTCCTCTCTCTTCTCTCCTCTCTCTACAATCAGAAAGCCTCCTCTCTTCTTATCTGCTTCCATTCAACCCGAGGGCGGTCCAGTATGAGAGTACCATCGTGCGACGACGTCTGCTGTGTGTGGTGTCTGTAGCTTGTGTGTGTGTTGCTCTAAGAACCTCTCCTCTCTCTCAATAATTGTGAGGTTCTAACTTATAAATAGTGTTTAGAAATCCTTTCCATTCTCTATGTTATTGCCCTATTTCAGTCCTAAGCCTCGCAACTCTCTTCGTCTCTCTCTCTCACACCCAAATCTCATGTCTCGGTATCTCATATTTACTGCTCTACTAATGGATACGTCTTAAGGTATTATGATCTCTCTTTAAACTACTGTTCTTCTCATCGCCTCTCTTCATGGTCGTAGTGTAGCGCTAGAAATGCTCTCTTCTAGTGTATTTACCCTTCTCTCTACAAACTAGGGCAGTTGAAATACACTTTCTGCTATACCCCCTCTCTCTCTTCTCTTCACAAACACAAATCTCTCTTCTCAATAAGCTGTATCCCCGCGGCCAGGATTCTACCGCTGCGTTGTGCGATGCTTAGTGGTGAGTAGTGGTCTGTTAAAGACAATCTAAGGTGAGTCTACAAGCTGCCCCGTACTCACTTTCCCACATGCCACTGCTGAACCAGAAATTTCAGCCATCTTCATCATTCTGTGTCTCAAATCCCGGCAGCGCTCATACCAGTGCAATTCATCGTGCTCTTTCTCAGTTAAATGTCATGTTTACAACATAGTTACAGCTCTACAGTTTGCGTGACTAGAGAGATGTGATCTCGCCACTATTCCACGCTCCTAATCGGAAGGCTGGCCAATTTGCAAGGGCTCCACAGACGAGGAGCGAATCAGGAGGAGAGACACAATAGAGGTTGCTCTGGTGGGTCAACACCAAATTAGTGATGACGACCTGGTGGCCAGTCACATTTCAAAGAAGTGAGTTAAAGCTCATGTTCATTCTTAGTGTTCTTCTAGTGTATCTTTTCTCTACACACTCGTCTCTCATGATGTATTGCGCACATCGACAATAAGTCCTGGAGTATATAAATCAGAGGCATGGACATTCATTGAGTGTATACGCGAACATATGGCGAGTTCATGCTGGATAATTGTTCATACTGGATAATATCGAATGTGACTGTTGTTGATAATGTGTTGCATGTGTATGTGTGGCATTACGTGTGCATTTAGCCAGCTGATGAGATAGGATCATCAGGTTCTTAGAAAAGGTGGATAGGACATAGACTATGTAAAATATATTAATTCAGTGAATGGTCTCTTGAACGCGTCACACCTTCAATCCGCTAGTGTGTAGCTTCTGCGCCGAGCGGCTCTAGCATCACAGCGGTTATGAGCGTATGAGCTAGGTGAGATTTTCGGTCAGAGAGGGCCTCTCGACACTATACACAATGGGGCAACGCTCAGAGCATTAGGCTGGGTCACAATAAAACAGAGTTCTGGTAGTCATTCTTTTCCCCAGCGCGCCAGCAGTGTGTGAGGTGAATATGTAGTCATGGGCCGAGAACTGTCTTAACCTGATGGCGTCGAGTCTAAGCCACTCATTCTCACAACATACACGTGGATTACAAGGGTAGTCAGAATAGATAAACATTTGTGCATAACACTCATATTAGCTTACACTTCAGTGTAGCATCTCCCTCGCGCGACTCTTCTCTCACTGCTACGTCGGTGATTCGCTCATTTTTCCTGCGAGGAATTTTCTAGATCATGCTCTTTTTTTTTTTCATGTGGTCGCCATTGATGGCTCTTTTGTCGAGCTCTTGCTCTGTGATTCTGTCTAAGAAGAAAGTAGCCTTACCATCCCGCGCTTTCTGGTGATCTCAATAAAATCATCTATCGACTAGTGCTTATTCATTTTGTCGTTCTCCGTTTGCCAGCTATAGTTACACTCCTGACCATAAAACAGTCTTGGGATCATAAGACACTTTTCTCCATTACTAGCAGCATGTAGGACCAAAAGAGTTAATCTTTAAGGATTCTGCACAGACGATCTCCTCTCAAAGAATCCCATAATACGTACAGAACGGTAGTGTTCTGTTCTGACGCCACGTATCACTCGGTGAATCGAGCTCCTGGTATACTATTCGTAACCCATCATATACATGTCAATATGCTGACGCTAGTCTTACTGAATTGTAAATAAACAAAACATAGAGAAGTTTACTATTCTCGCGGATTTTACTTCACAGGGCCAATTTTTTTTCGAAATCGTAAGCTCTCCCGCGTACCTATAATACGAGGTAATTACGGTGTATTATCAACTGATGAGGTCACAGCTCGAGGCATTTAGAGCTGGAGCAAGTTTATCAGACCTTGTGCTGTTCTGTTGGTCAGTTATTCAAGCCAAGCATTCTCGCTAATTAAGCAGTGGCATGAAATGATGGGCCAAAATCAGCAACCTGTCTGAAGCAAGCCACCAGGAGGATGAATTAATTCAAGGTACTATGATTAAAAATGTGACACATGTTAGGATTATCTTGCTGAGACGAGGACTGGTGTTGATCTATGCACATCCAGCTGAATGGACTGTAACTGACATCTACCATTTACGAGCTAAGCTGGATCTCATCTCCTATGTTTATCAGTAAAAGCGATAATCTAAACGAGTGTCACACATGTTAAAATGTCATAGACTCAGGGAGTGTCAGAGACTTAGTCTCGCAGACCACTCCTGCCTTTTAGACACTGGACTGACTAGTCGCTAACTGAGGTGTCGTTGTCCTGTTTAAGAGAAGCCGTGTTGGAAGCCTGCGTGAGCCCAGTCTGAGGTGTGTGATGTTCACATCTGGTCTGACAAGCTGTTACATCTAAGAGGGATGTGCTCACTGTACTCATGCCTCAACAGTTTCGATGACATTCTCGCCTCATCGTGGCTGAGCTTTTCTATCGCCGAGACTCATCCGTTAGGATGCACCTGTGGAAAGTGACGTGTTCCCTGCCCGCACGCATAGCTATAGATGTGCTGCCACCACCATGCTCCACCGGCTAGGTAGATATAGTATGATTGGAATCTAGGTCGCTTTATAGAGCATGATAAGCCTGAGTATTAATCCAGACGGGGTCCGTGCGCGGCATCCTTCGAGCACCAAAGAGATGACAACATCGATACTGTGTGCTCTATCATTATCAGTACCAAGACCAGAACATCTTAGTTTTTTTACATGGTTCTCGCGAAGAAAGTCGCGTGTTACTGGTGCCTTTATCGGAGCACGAAACTGCAAGCGCGCTGTCATGCTATTGTCCTTGATTACTGTCGGAAGTGGCTACCGTCTCTGGTCCACTGCTACCAATAAAGCGGCCAGTATTGGGGTGGGAGGGTGCCTGCAGAGCTTGGTTTGGCCGTGTCTCATTAGAGAAAGTTTCTGAGCTTCTGGAAACCGCGTCCTGAAGAACTCTGGTCAGATCAGTGTTCCTGCAAGCATTGGAGCTCTCCCCTTAGGTCAAAACTCCACTGACCAAGGCCCTCTTTCCCGCCGATTTGATACAGTTCGGGTCCGGCAGCCAGCTCTAGGATAGATTCTTGTGGTATCATCTTATCTCGTTGTCGTGACGATCCCCACGATCGTGACACAGGTGTCGTGTAGTACGATCGTAGCTAGTCAGTGTTGTGTGCGCGCACTGATGTGGTGTCGACACATCACACCAACACACACCACACAAACACACAGTCGTATGTCGACTAGCTGCTAGTGTCGAGTCGTAGCTCGCTCACACACGAGCATAGCCCATGTCGATCAGCAACTGTACAACACAATCACCACACACATGGGAACTAATAGAATAGTGGAGGCCAAGTAAGTAACCGACTACCGATTACAAACGTATAAGGGGGTCACTTAGAAATTCCTTGTTTTTGAAAAGAAAATAATCTAATGTCCATTAAAATAACATTCAAATTGATCAGAAATACAGTAGTAGACAGTTGTTAATGTTGTAAATGACCGTATTTTCTGCTGGAACAGCAGATTTTCTTAAATAGGATATCTACATTAGGCATAAAGAGGCTCACTATCAGTAACCATCACTCCCGTGTTCCATTTGTCACGTGTGTAGCTAATCCATAGTATTAATATTAAAAGGCTAATTGATCATTAGAAAACCCTTTTGCAATTAGGTTAGCACAGCTGAAAACTGTTATTTCCTACTTAAAGAGTGTCGAAGCAATAGAGTAAGTACTGCCTTGTCCTTGTTTTATTGTACGTGATTCTTTGCGAGTATCTGGCTGCTCTACAGAACGTCTCTAGCAATGTTTGTGGTCGCATTACAGCTCCAAATGAGGCACAGAATAACAAAATCACATTTTTCTGTCTGCATGAGGAAAATCGTCAGTCTACTTCTTCAGTGTCTGTAGAAATGGAAGCGCCTATTCATCTACTGTCGAAGAATTGCCAAGAAACTGAATACTGATATCGCCCAACGCATCTGATGTATACCTTAACTCCCTAACTTACCGAACACAGCAAGCCAAAATCCGGCAAACACTGAGACGCAGTGTCAACATGAGAAAGAGGCCAGTGCGAGTCGCACCCAAGCTGCACCAAACTTGACACTGTAGCCACACATAATAGAATGGCGAAGCGACAAGTAACCTGACACAACATTCGTGAGTTCACTTTAAGTCTATCTACTGGAGAAAACCACGTACGCTCTGCACGAGTAGATCTGGGTCTAGGGTCCTTGGCATGAAATCCTCAACTGGCAGCTTTCATTAAATAGTTACCCGCCAAAACACCAGTCTCTAAAACGTCAAACAGTGATGAGGCGACTCCGGGATGCTGGCCATTTTACAATTTTACATTTGTTGTAGGTGCAGATATAGTGCGAGACTGATCAATCAAAGATCTTATTGGACCACACTAGACACTACGTATGATTACTCCATGTGAAAGTATAACCAACAATGAAAGAGACTGATTAAAATAAACATTGGAAAATAGCAATCTTATGGTCCTTGACGCAGTTCTTGCACACGTTGGCATTCTTTTTCATAACCAGCTCATGACTTTTGGTAGGTCATACTTGTGAATTGGCTATAGGTTTCAATTAACAGGGTCTTTTAATTTTGTGCTCTTGTAATTTTGTTTGAAGTTGCGTGTATCAACTTCTCGTGTTAATGCGTTTGTGAGCTCGATAATTCAGCTTGTGTGTTGTGCAGCAAGGTGTAGGTGACAGGTTATACAGAAGATAGCCCTATTGGTAATAGCTTACCAGAACGGCCATATGAGGGAACTATGGGCCGGTCTGGATGAACGAGCTCTCAAATAAGCAAAGAGAGATCTCAACAGTCATCATATACTTTAAAGAACAATGAATGGGTCCAAGTCACATACGAAAACATTTCAATAACTTGTGAAAGTCTTCAAGTGCCATTCGCTGCAAATAAAACCAATTCAAGGCTATGATTGACAACATCAGGCCTCTCTCTAATGAGGACATGCCACCAGTAAAGAGAGACTCCAGAGGTGGTACCTCAGCGTTCTCGCAACCTGCAGAGTGATAAGGTCATTTGAGTTAAACTTCTGCACCCTCACGACTAGGCAGCCCCAAATTAAATTGTTATTGCGAGATTCAAATCAAATGCAAATTGATTACGTCACACGATGCATCCCAGAATATGCCAACAATCACAGGGTACAAAGTGATAGACCCTACTATCGAGTGAACACTGCTTACTTACAAGCCCTTAACCAACAATGCAAGGTTATCACAAGCTAAATACTAAAAGAAACAAAAGTAACGAAACTATCTCGTAAACAAGCCACGCACTAAACTAACACAATAGACGACAGGACTTACTCATCTCAGGGTCTCTCTCTCTCTCTACTCTCTCTCTCATCTCCCTCTGGTACCCCCTCTCGTCTCACACATGACCATATCTTGCGTCGTCTCTGAGGCTCTCTCTCTTCTCCTCTCTGGCTCCACCCTGCGTCTCTCTGCCGCTCTCAATGTCCGTCATCTCTGCTCTACTCACTGTACTTCTCCTCTCTCTCTCTCTCTCTCTCTCTCTCTCTCTCCTCTCTCTCTCTCCCTGCTCTCTCTCTCTCTCTCTCTCTCTCTCTCTCTCTCTCTCCTCTCTTCTCTCTCTCTCTCTCTCTCTCTCTCTCTCATCTCTCTCTCTTTCTCTCTCTCTCTCTCTCTCTCTCTCTCTCTCTCTCTCTCTCTCTCTCTCTCTCTCTCTCAGTACTTTGGCAGTTTGTTGGTGATTTTCTGTGTAGAGTTGGCCAGTGGGGTGTGGACGTATGACGAGGTGAGTGCGGATTTTCTATATGATGTATATCTATGCTGCAGCTCTATGTGTGGTGGCCTTATAGGCCTGTCTATATTTTGTGCTGTGCTATGAATAAACATGAATGCCAGTCATGTGCAGCTCTGCTCAGAGAGCTCACCTCCTTCTCTGCTTACTGGGGCTACCCAATTAACAACATGACCAGTGCAGGGCACAGGCCAAAGAGCACAGGGAAATGGTACTGATGCTATATATGAACAACCGAAAAATCTATCTTTACAATCTTTTCATTGTACCCCTCTAATCAGGGACTGATTTAGTCCTGGGACACCAGATGGGTACAATTAATTATGAGGTAGAACAGAAAACCAGCAGGCCCCGGACC
Organism: Salvelinus sp. IW2-2015; assembly: GCF_002910315.2. Classification (NCBI taxonomy): domain Eukaryota; kingdom Metazoa; phylum Chordata; class Actinopteri; order Salmoniformes; family Salmonidae; genus Salvelinus; species Salvelinus sp. IW2-2015. The sequence continues at coordinate 7,431,609 of NC_036840.1, read as the reverse complement.
TCGTAGGGTAAGAGTTGAATACCCCTGAGATAGGATATAATTGTGTCCCCGTTCCCATTCGTCCCTCATTCCCCTCCCTCCCCCTGCCTCCTCTCTCCCTCCTGCTCAGGGAGTGGGTGTTTGAACACAATGGGCAGGGCTCTCTATTACAACGGGTTCTCCCCTACAGGGCTGCCCCTCCCCTGGTCCAGGGGCTTATCTCCCCACCATGAAAGAGCCCACAGTGGCTTTGATGTCCCCTCACAGTATGTGGGACTCGCTCCGACCGCGCAGGTGTGTTTGTGTTTGTGTGTGTGTGTGTGCAGCACCTGGCCACTGACTAGAGCAGTGTGTATGGCAAACMGAGAAAGGTGTGTGTGTGTATGTGTGTTTGGTACTTGGCTACAAGCCTGAGGATGTGTGTGTGTAGCACTAGCACCTGGCCTTTGAGTCCACAGTGCCACCCGCCACCCTCCTAATCAGAGTGTGACATACCTGCCATGCCGCAGGGGGTTGTGGATATTGTAGTCGTTGTGCCTTGTCCTTTATCAGAACCCTGCTAGGGCAGCACCAAGGTGACGCACCTGGCCTCAGGGGAATTCTGGGTAACCAAGATGGGTAACAAGACCAGTGAAGGAGAGAGGAAGGAGGAGGGYATGGAGGCCCAGGGGTGAGTTAGGTGGAGGTTTTATTAGAGAGGAGAGGGGGATGAGTTATGCATGCTAAGTGTGTCAGACTGTGGGTCTGCAGATTAGCTCTGGTCTGGTTCCTCAGAGCCCAGACATGGGTAATTGTTTAGACAACAAGCCYTCGTCAACCTCAGCAACTACATACCGGAGTGTTGGAGGCCTGGGAAACTCTAGAGGAGAGAGTCAGAAYTTGTGTGTTTGAAAAAAATTGTGACATGGTCAGAGGATTGGACTATATAACTAGGCTTGAAACAGAGAGCTGGTAGCTAAATATACACCACTGTGWCTGTTGCTCCAGTACGGTTTCAGGGCTTTCTGTTGAATGTCTTGTGACAATAATACATGAGCTGTACATGAAATGTTCTCAGCTGAAGTTGAACTGAAARATATAGCTGAACTGAATGTAACTATACTGAATGAAATGMWGTTTAAGGCTGACCCCATTTAGTCGACTGGTCGATTGTTTGGTCGATAGGCAGTTGGTCGACCGAGATMTCTTTAGTCGAGCAGTAGCAAAAATAAAATAAAATATCATGGTGTACAAGACCCCTGTCTGATTRGCGCCTSTCTGAGTGGAATGAACCATTGTGGAGGTCGTGGGGATGGTACAGTCCATCACTAAGACATGTGCTGCTGAAATTGTACATGGTTATATTCCGTAGGAACAAGGGTGCAACACTAATAAAAATGATATTATTTTATAACAGATGCGGTTTCTACCGCTGTTCGCGGTTCCGAAACACATCAGTGTGCTGTTGAATTGGCACCTTTTCCTAGACCATGTCACTATGTGCATAATAGCAAAGTTAACCAGCATAGGTGTTGACAACAATGCTGTGGAGGCAGCAGCAGAGTTAGAAGATGAGAAAACAGCCTTTGCCTTAATTGTCTAAGAAAAGTGAGGAGAGAGGAAATCCCAACTAAATTAGGTCTATAATCAATGGCCGTTATAATAGGCTTTAGAAATCATCCATATATATTTACAAAAATAGTAGAGATCCTGCTTCTCTTGCCCATTTGAGTGTTTGTTTAATAGCCTACTGATTCTGTGAGCACCAAGCCTTCGTGAGCACCAACCACAACATGTCGGATAAACAATTTCACAAATRCGTCTGTTTTTTATCTTTGCTATGCTGTAATAAAGGCTTTAAACTTTTTTATCTCGTTAAAACCGCCTCTCTGGTATTATTTATAAWTTATTTAGTGTTGTTTACACTGTTCCAAATGATCAGACAATTTATATTTATAATAATAATAACCCTCCTTTTTCCTTGATCTCCTTCTTATTGTTAGTATTACTAATATTGTTATGATCATCATTATTATTATAATAAGTAATGTCATTATCATTAGCAGGCTTAGTATAGCAGCATTGTATAACCACAATCAAGCTGCAGGCCTAAGAGCGCATCCTGTTCTGTCTTAATACCGTTACTTACAAAGGCCTATATTTCAATACTTACAGTTGAAGTCGGAAGTTCACATACACTTAGGTTGGAGTCAATAAAACTGGTTTTGGAAGTCGGTTAGGACATCTACTTTGTGCATGACACAAGTAATTTTTCCAACAATTGTTAACAGACAGATTATTTCACTTATAATTCACTGTATCACAATTCCAGTGGGTCAGAAGTTTACATACACTAAGTTGACTGTGCCTTTAAACAGCTTGGAAAATTCCAGAAAATGATATCATGGCTTTAGAAGCTTCTGATAGACTAATTGACATCATTTGAGTCAATTGGAGGTGTACCTGTGGATGTATTTCAAGGCCTACCTTCAAACTCAGTGCCTCTTTGCTTGACATCATGGGAAAATCAAAAGAAATAAGACAAGACCTCAGAAAAAAAATTGTAGACCTCCACATGTCTGGTTCATCCTTGGGAGCCATTTCCAAATGCCTGAAGGTACCATGTTCATCTATATAAACAATAGTACACAAGTATAAACACCGTGGGACCACACAGCCATAATACCGCTCAGGAAGGAGATGCATTCTGTCTCCTAGAGATTAACGTACTTTGGTGCGAAAAGTGTAAATCAATCCCAGAKCAACAGCAAAGGACCTTGTGAAGTTACTGGAGGAAACAGGTACAAAAGTATCTATTTCCATCGTAAAACGAGTCCTATATCGACATAACCTGAAAGGCCGCTCAGCGAGGAAGAAGCTACTGCTCCAAAACCGCCATAAAAAAGCCAGACTACGGTTTTCAACTGCACATGGTGACAAAGATCATACTTTTTGGAGAAATGTCCTCTGGTCTGATGAAACAAAAATAGAA
>NC_036840.1:7426887-7427860 GCF_002910315.2 Salvelinus sp. IW2-2015 | reverse complement strand
CATCACACAGCATACTAGTCATTCATGATTTGAAATCCAATCAAGCATTTTCATTTTATAATAAAATATCAAAGCGAACTTTGAATAATTAGCATAAACAATAAATAAACCGTTCCATTTTGGAAATTACAATGGACTCTCTGTTATGCTTATAATTTATTTAGTGTTGTTWATATTGTTCCAAACYGTCAGAGAAATMATTTTGTAATCTAACAGCTCCTGTTTGCACGCAGCACTTGCTCCTTACCTTATTTTTCTTGATCTCCAGTATTTTCCACAGCTAGTCAAATTTATTCCARWKATTTTTTACCTCCGGAGCAACCAGTAAACATCCCCCCGTTTGAAGTTTATTTGTCACGTKCTATGCATCCATTTTGCTGTCACATGTGTTACGTTGTTCAGAGTTTGTTTTAACCAATTTATTGATGTGAATATGATATGCTATAGGTCCTAATAGTCATGTGCATGCGATGCATGCATGTGTCACGTAAAGAGTGCAAGGGTTGAGAGAACAGGGAATGTTTTTCCTAAACAAATGAGYTATTTCGGTAACTGAACTTTTCAGTCAGAAATGGCTGTAATTATGTTGCAGCTTCAGCAACACGGACAGCGCGATAAACACTGTTGATGTTATGTGAAGGTCGCTGCAGCAAGGAGGAGAGAGAGACAATGAGTGATAGTAACACAGTCATGTCATTTTTTTAATACAGCGCAGCAAGTCTGAGCCCGCCCTGGCAAACTCAAATAAATTACGGTTGGACTCCCTCTAGTCATTTGTGTGGATTAATTATTTCATCAAACAGTGCGCTTAAAGCATCAGACAAGCTCACTGCATATWCAGTGCATTTGGAAAGTATTCAGACCCCTTGACTTTTTCTACATTTTGTTACGTTACAGCCTTATTCTAAAATGTATTAAATGTCTTTGATTTTTCACCAATCTACACACAATACCCCATAATGACAAAGCAATT
>NC_036840.1:7397681-7426787 GCF_002910315.2 Salvelinus sp. IW2-2015 | reverse complement strand
GTGTGTGTGTGTGTGTGTGTGTGTGTGTGTGTGTGTGTGTGTGTGTGTGTGTGTGTGCGTGCGTGTGTGTGTGTGAGACTGAGCGATAAGTGTGTGCCGTTTGGTGTGAGCAGGCTCCTGCAGTTTGATGAGCGTATCATCACACCGGTCAGTGCCCCCGGCGCAACGGTCACCTTGGAAACGGTCTCCAGACTACACCATCTGGTCTCCATGGTGACTCTGGTCTCCAGAGAAGGCAACACACTGTGGCTCATACTACCTGTATACCCCTACTATAGACCACTACATATACCCCGGGCCACTGCATACCATATCCTCAGATTACCACACACAGTAACAGTAGGATCTGACTGAGCCAGTCTCTGGTCACTAAGGGCCACATGAGTAGCACAGATGACACAGTTAGATACTAGCTAAATGGACAGAGAGAGACAAGGCTCAAAGATGAGACAGGCCACACACAGGGCAGAGACAGAGCAGTGGGATCTCTCTCTTTCTCATACACCATTCACAGATCACCAAAGGCCAGGATACACAGAGATAAGAGCAGAATGTTCTGTGTCCGTGAGTGTGTGTCTTCTTCTCTGTCTCTTGTCAGTCTGTGAGTGTGTCTTCTTCTCTGTCTCTTGTCGGTCTGTGAGTGTGTCTTCTTCTCTGTCTCTTGTCAGTCTGTGAGTGTGTGTCTTCTTCTCTGTCTCTTGTCAGTCTGTGAGTGTGTGTCAGGCCAAGGGTTGCAAAGGGAGGGTATGTTACTGGAAACCTTCGAAGTTTACCAGTAAACTACCAGCATTAGGTATCATTCAAAGATTTTATGTAATCTACTACAAGACGTCTTTTAGGCCTTTTGGGTACTTCAGATTACCACAGCTGTCTGTAATTATCTCTGGCCCTCTGTGTGGCCCTATCACATTAAATTAAATAAGATGGTAAAGAAAATGACATCACAAAGATGTAAAACATTACTCTAAATATAAACTATCAACTTAGTGAATACAACTGGTGTTTAATATTAGGTTTTCAGCATGAAATATCCGTTATATATTTTTTTTACACACTTTTATGTTTTTTACTATGTCAATATGTATTTGTGGTCAATGTTTTTTTTTATCAAACCAGTGGCAGTTGTGAAAAAGTCCAAAGTTGGAAGAGTTGCAGAATTAATTGAAAATAACGTCATTGTTGATTAGATGCTTTTATTATTAATTAGGACATTTCTCTTGAACCATACGGTCCATCTATTAGAAACCCATGAATAATATGGACACAGACATAATAAATGAATATTACGGTATATATGAATACATTTTTTAAGTATAAATTACCAAAGTTATAATAGATTGCCATAGATTTTCTGTTAATTACTCAAATGATTTAAGATTACATTAACTTTAGTAAATTACCAGGATCTTTGCAACCCTAGTTGGGTCAGAGAGGTGAATTGGACTACAGCAGTCCAATAGCAAGCCCTCTGGTTGATGACATACCATTAGTCTAATCCCGAGCTCATTTAAATGTAGACAACATCCAGCACTCTGCAAGACTTCTGCATGTTAAACTAACAGGTCGTTTAGAGCATACTGATGTGGCTCTAATGGCCAGGCTTTGGCAGGTGCACAGAGAGAGAGAGAGAGGTGTGAGCGAGGGTTCTTGGAGAGTGTCTAGTCAGGTCTGATGTGTCGGTGCGGATGAGGATATGTGGTGCGGTGATTGATTCGCTATGACATCTTCCAGCTCAGCGGATGGGCAAAGACTCTGCTTCCTGCCAACTACCTCGGTGTGAATGTCAACAGCTAAATGACAAGGTGAGAACAAAGGAGAGACGAGACTAGGGAAGGAGAACGTCGGAGAGAAGGAGAGAGACAAGGCGACGAGAAGAGAGGACAAGGAGATGAGAGAAAGAAGAGAGAGAGATGAGAGAGAGAGAGAGAGAGAGAGAGAGAGAGAGAGAGAGAAGGGAGAGAGAGAGGGGAGATTGGACTTCAGTTCACTGATTCAATCTATTACTTTTGTTTCTAGAAATTTTGACATTATTGAAAGTCTAAGTCACCATTCCAGATCTCTCCTACCTACTAATGAAGCTGCTGGTAGATCCTATAATCATAGTGGTTAATGTGATTTTAATGTAACCCACAGATTTGATTGATGAGGGGCATGGGACTGAAGGAGAGAAAGGAAACACTTTTAGATGTAATAGCCGTTTGAATAATCATTTTGTTGAGAGAGAGAGAGAGAGAGAGAGAGAAGAGAGAAGAAGAAGAGAAGAGGAGAGAGAGAGAGGAGAGAGAGAGAGAGAGAGAGAGAGAGAAGAGAGAGAGAGAAAGACAGAGACAGAGACAAGACAGAGACAGACGACAGAGACAGAGACAGAGAGAGAGAGAGAGAGAGAGAGAGAGAGAGAGAGAGAGAGAGAGAGAGGAGAGAGAGAGAGAGAGAGAGAAGAGAAGGAGAAGAGAGAGAGAGAGAGAAGGAGGAAGAGAGAGATGAGAAGACAAACGGAAGTGAGAACAAGAGAGAGACAGACTCATAGAAGCAGAAAGAGAGAGCGATACAGACAAAAAATAGCAAAAAATAAGAGAAATGGCTCAACTCTTCCTCCCATCTCCTCCCATGACATTTTAATATTCGTTGACATGGCCCTTTGTGAGCAGGGTGGCAGGCCTTTTAATTCCACTCCTCTCCAAGTGGACGTCCTCTCACAGAATAAATAGAGAAAAAACAACAGAGCACAGGCATCATGCCAACTCTGCCACAGTGAAAGCTATCTTTTCCCTCACCCGCGCCACTCACAAATCCCCTCAACATCATCCACACACATGCATGCACCACACACACGCACAGACACACCACACACACACACACCACCATTTTTCTCATTGAGTTTATTGAGTGTATCTCTTTACCATCTTCCATAAATAGGACCGGGATAATGGCAGCCTCTGGACAACGATGAATGGTGTGCTGCTGTAGTCTGCAGAAAGAATTCACTGATAAACACCACAAAAGTGCTGAATCATGGATCTGACCCTTTCCCCCTCAGGCTGTTGGGACAGAAGTCACAAATGGCCACCGTCTCTCTCCCAGGGCCACTGGGATGAATGTAAAGTCAGCTGTGCTACAGTAGAGGGTCTAAAATTAAAAACATCACCGTTTTTTGACAAAGAGACGATACCTGGCTGACAGCCAGAGGCAGAGTCTAGACACAGAAACAAAAATACTTACATAACCACCCGAGAGAGAGAGAGAGAGAGAGAGAGAGAGAGAGGAGAGAGAGAGGAGAGAAGAGAGAGAGCGAGAGAGAGAGAGAGCGCGAGAGAGAGAGGAGAGAGAGAGAGAGAGAGAGAAGAGAGAGAGAGACTTTCAACTCAAATTGATTTATAATTTTTATTTCAAAAAGACAGAAGAACAAATCCAAAAAATATGTTTGGGGGGGTTCAAGTATATTGTTTGTTAATTGATTTTGTGATAGACCTAATTCAACTTGAATAGATAGTGATTAATAGTGCTTTGGTTTATGGACCATGTGTGTTATCTTACCTGTAAAAAGAGCTAATATAAAGCAGGATATACAGTTGAAGTCAAAGTTTACATACACTTAGGTTGGAGTCATTAAAACTCGTTTTTCAACCACTCCACAAATGTCTTGTTAACAAACTAAGTTTTGGCAAGTCGTTAGGACACTCTACTTGTGCATGACAAGGAATTTCCAAGAATTGTTTACAGAGAGATTATTTCACTTATAATTCACTGTATCACAATTCCAGTGGGTCAGAAGTTACATACACTAAATTCCAGAAAATTATGTCATGGCTTTAGAAGCTCTGATAGGCTAATGACATAATTGATCAATTGGAGGTGTACAAGTGGATGTATTTCCAAGGCTACCTTCAAACTCAGTGCCTCTTTGCTTGACATCATGGGAAAGTGAAAAGCATATCAGCCAAGACCTCAGAAAAAAAATTGTAGACCTTCACAGGTCTGGTTCATCCTTCGGAGCAATTTCCAAATGCCTGAAGGTACCATGTTCATCTGTACAAACAATAGTACGCCAGTATAAACACCATGGGACCACGCAGCCGTCATACCGCTCAGGAAGGAGACGCATTCTGTCTCCTAGAGATGAACGTACTTTGGTGCGATTGGTGCACATCAATCCCAGAACAACAGGAAAGGACCTTGTGAAGATGCTTGAGGAAACAGGTACAAAAGTATCTATATCCACAGTAAAACGAGTCCTATATCGACAGCTCAGGAAAATTWGTGGGCAGAACTGAAAAAGCTTGTGCGAGCATGGAGGCCTACAAACCTGACTTAGTTACACCAGCTCTGTCAGAAGGAATGGGCCAAAATTCACCCAACTTATTGTGGGAAGCTTGTGGAAGGCTACCAGAAACGTTTGATCCAAGTTAAACAATTTAAAGGCAATGCTTCCAAATACTAATTGAGTGTATGTGAACTTCTGACCCACTGGGAATGTGATGAAAGAAATAAAAGCTGAAATAAATAATTCGCTCTACTATTATTCGGACATTTCACATTCTTAAAATAAGGTGATGATCCTAACAGACTTAAGACAGGGATTTTTTTACTGGGATTAAATGTCAGGAATTGCGAAAAACTGAGTTTAAATGTATTTGCCTAAGGTGTATGTAAACTTCTGACTTCAACTGTATACTGTAGTCTGCATCCCAAATGGCACCATAATCTGATATAGTGTATTACTTTTGACCCCTATAGGCCATGGTCAAAAGTAGTGCACTATATAGGGAATAGCATGCCATTTGGAAGTAACCTTACAATAACTTTGATCCCTGCTACTTCAAAGACCTGATGGGTTATGGATTTGACTGGATCCGTGGGAGAAAGGAAAAGCTTTCCACTTCTTTTACCTCCGCAATCCCTCTATCCCTTGACCCTCTTTTTTCACATTCACTTCATCCCTACTTTCCCCTATGTTTTATCTGTCTCTCTCTCTCTCTTTTTCTCCTTCTTTATCACACTCCATAGTTTTTCTTATCTCACTTCCTCTATTCCCAACTCTCCCTTTGTCACAATGCCTCTATCCTTCTTTTGTCCTCTCATCTCTTACATCCTCCTCTCCTCCACTTAAATCACCCCATTTCTTTCCCCTCTTTACTATCACCTTCCCTCCCTCCATGCCTCTCTCCTCCTCCTCTTCTCCTCTTGGCCGTGGTACATAATCAATGGGAGGATATGGTGCGGACAGGCTCTGTCTGGCCAGTGCAGGCCCCCACTGATCCTATCTTCCTAATTAAGACTTAAGGACAGGACAGGGCAGGAGGGGTACCTCTTGGGAGAGGGACTGCTTTGCTGCACGGGGACACTGTAGAGGACACTGTAGAGGACACTGTAGGGCTGCATCCTAAATTACAGCCTATTCCTTTTATAGWGCACTACTTTTGACCAGCGCTGGTTAAACGTAGTGCTCTCTATGGGGAATAGGSTGTCATTTGGAACGCAGCCTAGATCCCATCAGCGCTGATATCATCTTTAGCACTACGCTAGAGACACGGGCCATGGCGGGCTGGGAGTGGAGATGAGGGGGAACACAGTCATTCAGGACATTCTCACCTGATAGCATCATTTCATCTCACCGTCATCTCATAGTTGCTGGAAAACAATTTACTGGAGTGGACAAATCACTGAATATGAAGCTAATGACAGTGGGCTCTTTAAGTGTTTTTGGTGTTTATTTCCCCCCCCCCCAAAAAAAGTGAATGTTGTGTTGATTTTTATCAACCTACTCCAGTTTTTCTCTACTTTTCTCGGACAGGCCACATGGTATGGTCTGTCATCCCCGTGGGTAGTCTGACATGATCTGGTCCGGGTGATATCGGTGAGTCATCGACAGGAAGAAGGAGTCACATGGGCCAGCCAGCAGAACACTCAGACAGGAAACAGCTTGCAGAAAACGCTGATGTAATCATGTGATGTAATCATCACCATATCTGGAGCTCCTCACAGGAACCAGGAAATAGGCCAAAASAGTCCAAGCAGCCAGATCAGCAAGCAGAGAGTCTTCACACACCTTACTGCACAAGTAGAATCTGCCAGACTACATATACACACTACATGACCAAAAGTATGTGGACACCAGATCGTTGAACAGCTCCATCCAGAATCATGGGCAATAATATAGAGTTGGTCACCCCTTTGCTGCTATAACAGCCTCAACTCTTCTGGGAAGGCTTTAAACTAGATGTTGGAACATTGCTGCGGGGACTTGCTTCCATTCAGCCACAAGAGAATTAGTTAGGTCGGGCATTGATGTTGGGTGATTAAGCGCGCAGTCGGCATTCCAATTCATCCCAAAGGTGTTCGATGGGGTTGAGATCAGGGCTCTGTGCAGGCCAGTCAAGTTCTTCCACATCGATCTTGACAAACCATTTCTGTATGGACCTCGCTTTGTGCATGGGGGCATTGTCATGCTGAAACAGGAAAGGGCCWTCCACAAGCTGTTGCCAAAAAGTTGGAAACACAGAATCGTCTAGAATGTCATTGTATGCTGTAGYGTTAACATTTCCCTTCACTTGGGCCTAGCCCAAACCACAAAAAACAGCCCCACACCATCATCCCTCCTCAACCAAACTTTACAGTTGGCACTATGAATTTGGGCAGGTAGTGTACTCCTGGCATCCGCCAAACCCAGATTCGTCTGTCGGACTGCCAGATGATTCATTACTCCAGAGAATGCGTTTCCACTGCTCCAGAGTCCAATGGCAGCAAGCTTTACACCACTTCAGTCGACGCTTGGCATTGCGCACGGTGATCTTAGGCTTGTGTGTAGCTGCTCGGCCATGGAAACCCATTTCATGAAGCTCCTGACAAACAGTTTTTGTGCTGACGTTGCATCCAGAGGCAGTTTGGAAATCGGTAGTGAGTGTTGCAACCCATTTTTACGCGTTACGTGCTTCAACACTCGGCGGTCCCGTTCTGTCAGTTTGTGTGGCCTACCACTTCGCGGCTGAGCTGTTGCTGCTCCTAGACCTTTCCACTTCACAATAACAGCACTTACAGTTGACTGGGGCAGCTCTAGCTGGGCAGAAAATTGATGAAATGACTTGTTGGAAAGGTGGCATCCTATGACGGTGMCACGTTGAAAGTCACTGAGCTCTTCAGWAAGGCCATTCTACTGCCAATGTTTGTCTATGGAGATTGCATAGCTGTATGCCTGCATTGCTTGCTGTTTGGGGTTTTAGGCTGGGTTTCTGTACAGCACTTCGAGATATTAGCTGATGTACAAAGGGCTATATAAAATAAACTTGATATGCTCGATTTTATACACCTATCAGCAATGGGTGTGGCTGAAATAGCCAAATCCAGTAATTTGAAGGGGTCTCCACATACTTTTTTATATATAGTATATATATATATATATATATATATATATATATATATATATATATCTCTTCCCTACTCTGTGTAGGCTATTGTCAATGTCTAAGCACCTCAAGCATGTACCGATGCACTGACACACCGAGGACATAAAGTGCTTGCTTTGTTTAAACCAATGACCATACAACACTAACACAGACACCCAATACTAAGTAGTACTAATCAACCAACTGTCAACAACACATTTCCTGGATCTTATATCATTGCCTCATCCTTAATACCCATCCAGCCTTCCCCTTCACATTGCCTGGAGCGAATGAGTGATTACCTCACCTATTCTATCACCTGACTAAACACTGCAGTCACCTGAAATAAAAATGACAATGCACACATTTCCCTGTCTGATGACTCCAGAAATCCCCGCAGATACTCCTGCATTCTGAAATCAATAACAATGCTACTACCTCTCCACCACAAAGCATTGGTATAATACTCTCCTGCATGATGTCCTAATCTCCTTGACTCATCTGCAGTATTGTAGAAGATAAACAGCATAGCCTGTTTTGGTCTGTATCCAGGACAATGGGATTATTTAGTCTGTTCCTGTGTGTGGTTGTGTGTGGTGCTGTGCGGTGTGTAGCGTTTGTGTGTGTGTTGTGTGTGTGTACGTTTGTGTGTGGTGTGGTGTCGTTTGTGTGTGTGTGTGTGTGTGTGTGTGTGTGTGTGTGTGTGTGTGTGTGTGTGTGTGTGTGTGTGTGTGTGTGTGTGTGTGTGTGTGTGTGTGTGTCTGTACCTGTGATAAGGCTGGATTTATTGAATGGGTTTATTGCGGCTGCAGGGGCAGAAATAGGCATGCTATTGAGATACACAGCTAAGCTAGAGGGGGCGGGCTGGGTTTAATACAAGCTTATCTCAGAGCAGGTTTTCTAAAGATCACTATTACCATTATGCTAATAAGAATAATATGAAAAGTGTGTCAAAAGAGCRCAGTATTTGTGGATGTAAGGTGTCTAAATGTTCCATGAATATATCTCTCACTTCTTTGCTTTGTACTCATGTGTTCTGTAATATACTGTCATTTGTTCTGTTGATAAGCTGTATTGTCTCATGATGAATGATTCCTTTTGTATGCCCCTATATTACTCTGTGTTTTCCAGATGCTGTGTTCTGCTCCCTTGTGTTACTGTACGAGAAGTGTTCATAACCGTTTGGTTTTGCTGCTGGGCTCTGTTTGTGCGATGTTCTCTTTGTGCTGTCTCAAGCTACCTTGTATGCCATCTGTCATTTTGAAGAGCATAGGCTGTAATGTAGTGTGTGTTATTGAATGAGAATGCTTTGTACGGGGACATTTGTGTTTTGTAGTGCACAATGTATTTTAGTTTGAAGTTGTCCCTGGAGTTTTAGGTTATTGTATGCTGTGTGTTTTTACTGTGTTATGTTATTTGTGTGTGTGTGTGTGTTGCGTGTAATCTCTTGTGGTGTTTCATATTGTTTAGTGTTGTTGTGGTGTTCAGTAATGAGCTGTTGTGTTGAAAGGACTATCCCCCCCAGGAGCTCCTCTCCCTCTCCCTCCCTCTCCCTCCCTCACTTTCTCCTCTCCTCCTCTCCCATCGATGGTTTCACGCTTTTTGATCTAAAACCAGAGACTGGGAATATTAATCGTGTGTATGTGTATCACATGTGCCAAAGCCTAGTTTTCTCATTTCCCTCATGTGTGCTTTACTTTTGTTCATCTATTAAAAGTACCTTATTTATTTATTCCTCATGTCTGTTTTCTTTGACATTTTAATCACTATTAGCGTGGACGTATTTGCTTTTCATTCAACCTTTCTATCTGCGTGTTTGTCTTACGTGGAGTGAATGAGGGAATTCAATTGCAATTAGCGCCCTGTTGGGACCAGGCCCGACACACCTGACCAGCATAGGATTAACGAGCTGCCACCTGAATAATGGTAGCTCATACTACCAGCTCTCACAGTCGGGGACCTCTCGTGTAGCAAGCGGTAGCCACGGTAACAAGCGGAAGTGGATGTATTGTGCGATTCTGTTGGCACGGCGATGGTGAAGAAGAGTGGAGTGAAAAGGGCTTAAGTTRGAAATGAACCGCAGTTTATGGTTGGAGTGCGATTCATGAGCAAGGATGTTTTTTKGGCTGACCCGTTTGCGGTCTCGAAGATGGTGAAGGGCGAATTGGGAAAAGTGAAATCGGTCAGAGTGAACAGGAGCGGCGGTATGTTGTTGATTTCGTGTGTGTCAAAAGTGCAAAAGGAGAAAGCTCTGTGGCTTACAAGATATCGACGTATGATGTGGACAGCTGTGATTTTCAGGGCACCGGTTAAAGGTGTCATCTCTGGTGTCTCGTTGGACATAGAGGCTGTGTGGTTCAGCGATAACATGCCAGGAGTGGTAGACGGACGTCACTTGAATCGAATGATAGACGGAAAGAAGGAGCAAAGCCTTTTACTGTTGCTTGATGAAGTGGTTCTCCCATCTTAAGTRCAACTTGGTTATGTGAGTTATGTACAGAAGCCCTTACATGTGGCAAGTTTTTGTCGAAAGAATAAATATGTCGTAGTTGTCGTAGTTGAAGGGTCAGATGAAGCACGTTACTGTAATTGTGATGGGAATCAAGTTCCTGAGTTCCCGGAGTGCCCTGTAAGGATGAGGGAGGTCGCGGTAGCTAGGATCAGGGCTATCCAGCAGGTCTCCTATGTGGAAGTAGTGAAAATAGCTGAAGGAGTGAGTAGAGATGAGCTGGTTGTGGATGTCCCACAGTCTGCAGTGAATGACACGCAGGAGAAGGATCACAACCCAATAACAGTGAAGAAGGTGGACTTTGTTGTGTTTTATAGTACAAGAGATAAATTGCACTAGTCAAACTAACAAAACATCTAAGAAGTTAGACATCACTGTGAAGGTGGCAAATAGATTTCTGGATCTCCAGGACTTTACAGCATAAATGTCATAGGGGATAGTCAGTCTGAAACGCTTGTTTTCGGACTCTATGTAACGCGGTAGTTGTTGGAGGAGTTGAAACATTTATAGCGTTCTTCCTCCAACTTGTATAAGAAAAACAATTATAGCCCAACAGACTAGTGTCTGACAAGGATCAGAATGTACCCCAATAAAGAAATCAGAGTCTAAACTATGCAATGGGTTCAATGAATTGAGAACTCAACTGAAGGCAAGTTTGTCAACATGCACGTTTTGACCTGTTCGTGTTTTGGAAAACAGCCAATCAGATGGTGTTGTGCGGGGGCCGTAGCACGCCACAACAGCCAATCAAATGGTTTCAAACTGACAAACTAACTGTTTAATTGGTCATTTTAGAATGTTAACTATTTAGGTTACAATTTCACTCCTCAACAATATAAAAAACCTATTCAAGGGTCTAAATTGATAGGATTCAGATTATAATTCTTAGATATAGGAAGCTGTAAAAACAAAATATCACAACTCTTACATTTCAAAACTGCTTCGACTTCCTTGGTGTTCACTACTACCACCAATAAGTTATTGTAACATTTCTCCTGGCTCATCGAATCATTTCAGTAATCCTTAGTAGTGAAGGAACGTGTCAAACAGAGTCAAATGTATTATCTTTATTAATCACATTTAAAACTATTTTATAAAAAAAACTATGGAARTGAAAAATGGAAAACATACAACTGAAACAGACAATATTATAACACATCCAATGGCAACTACATAAACAGCCATCCTACTGAAATGACCAGTCCAGGCGAGGACGAGGGGGCAACTGGAGCCTCTCTGCCCCCACATCCTAGTCTACAAAACGAGTCAGTCTATTCCAAACGACTTCTAAGCTAAATATCCACTCGCAAATCCTCCGACAACTGTTCACATACTAGAGACGCTAAAGAAAATTGCCAACACAACAGCCTGAACAGTCTCTTCAGCGCTTCTCTAGCTCTGGTCCTACCCATCTAGGAACAACATCGAGTTGCCTCTGTTAGTAGGCCTAAAGGGTAGCGGTCAACTGTAAGTGCTATTATTGTGAAGTGGAAATGTCTAGGAGCAACAACGGCCGTGAAGTGGTAGGCCACACAAGCTCACAGAACTGGACCGGTGAGTGCTGAAGCACGTAGCATGTAAAAATCGTATGTCCTCGATTGCAACACTCACTACCGAGTTCCAAACCTCCTCTGGAAGCAACGTCAGCACAAGAACTCTTCCTCGGGAGCTTCAAGAAATGGGCTGCCAGCCGCACACAAGCCTAAGATCACCATGCGCAATGCCAAGCATAGCTGGAGTGGTGTAAATCTCACCGCCATTTAACTCTGGAGCAGTGGAAACGCGTTCTCTGGAGTAATGAATCATGCTTCACCATCTGGCAGTCCGACAGACGAATCTGGGATTGGTGGATGCCAGGAGAATGCTACCTGTCCCAATGCACAGTGCCAACTGTAAAGTTTGGTGGAGGAGGAATAATGGTATAGGGCTTCTTTTTCATGCTTCGGGCTAGGCCTCTTAGTTCCAGTGAAGGGAAATCTTAATGCTACAGCATACAATGACTTTCTAGACGATTCTGTGCTTCCAACTTTGTGGCAACAGTTTGGGGAAGGCCCTTTCCTGTTTCAGCATGACAATGCCCCCATGCACAAAGCGAGGCCGATACAGAAATGGTTTGTCGAGATTGGTGTGGAAGAACTTTGCTAGCCYGCTCAGACATCATCGAACACCTTTGGGATGCATTGGAACGCCGACTGCGAGCCAGGCCTAATCACCCATCATCCGTGCCCGTCCTCACTAATGCTCTCACTGATGGCTGAATGGAAGCAAATCCCCGCTGCAATGTTCCAACATCTAGTGGAAAGCCTTCCCAGAAGAGTGGACTCTGTTATTACAGCGAAGGGGGGGGACCATCTCCATATTAATGCCCATTATTTTGGAATGAGATGTTCAACGAACCATGTAGTGTATGACTGCCTCCCTGTGTTTGTGGTTTTTTAGGATTCTAACGGACCTTGGTTTTTGACGTGTGTGGACTTGGAACAGAATGATCCCTAGAAATATAGACAGCGATTTCAGATGTTTGAAAAGGTCCCCCAGAAAGTCCATCATAAGCCTTCCTTGGCACTATTGCCCAGCACTGGGAGCGAACTCATGATGTTCGGAGCCAGAACACGCAGCTTAGACCACTGCTCCACCGCAGTTCAAAGAGATCAAGCAAGCCGTGATACTACTTCATGTTTTAAACCTTCCCCAAACCATAGCGCTAATACCTAAACGTAACCCTTTGAGTTGTTTCTGTTTTAACCCAGTAACCACGCTCACTTAACCCTGTAACCACGCGGAATTAATGCATCTAAAATAGACGTTCATCCATAATATGGCAAATGTCGAAGGGAAGCAGATCTTGCCTCTCTCTCTCTCTCTCTCTCGCTCTCTCCAGGTGTTGTGTGCCATTCTGAGTTGAGGAGAGGGAGATGACTGGGGAGCTTTGGACAAATACAGAATTTCAATATCTGAGGATTGGCAGCTCCCAGTAGAGGTGGGTTCAATCCCAGACACAAACACACACCGCTGGCAGGATGCAACAATTGCTCGCCACACGCGCGTGTGTGCAAGCTTCCACTGCCAAAAGACACACAAACACACACCGTGGCAGGATCTGGCACGAGGTACTGGTACATGGATGTGAGTTTGTGTGTGTGTGTGTAATGGACATAAGTGAATGTCAGCCTGTGTATGCATGCATGTTAAATGGTACATTAGGCTGTCATCCATTACCTCCCCTTTGATAGTTCAGAGGTTTTCTTGCTCAGGGACACCCATCCAGGCAAACTGGTAACCCAGSGACCAAAAAATCACATATTGTCTCATCAGGGTGAATGATAATGGCAAGTAGAAGTACTCAATGTTTTAAAATGACTAGATTTAGTGGACAGTTTTATTATTTTGACCTCCCCACAGTTCATTGGAAGAGGAAGTGTAAACTCGAACATACTCTATTATCTAGAAAGGTATCTTGGCGGCGTAGATAAAATGCTGCTGTTGTAAAGCACATTTTCTGCAATTCTACACATTTTTCCATTGAGTTGAGAAAATGTTGCAGTTTTTAAGTTGATTTACAGCAATTCTGCAATTTGGCATGGAGCTGAGAGACAATTTTCTAGTGTTAAAGGCAAATTTCCTGCAATTTTCTGCATTTTGCCATTTTTAATGCTTTGTTCCTCTGCTCAAACATGACAAAATCAATGAGCATGTGCCTTGATTGCCTGCTTTTTGGCATTTGACTGCCTAGCTTTTATGTGATTGTTATTTCTCAAAGATGGTGTTATTAAACTATTTATATAGTTTAATATCTTTGCTGCATGACTTCCAGTCATTGCGCTAGTTAGCATTGGCTCGTGAAACAACCTTTCACTTCCTTCATACTGGACACATAATAATGGAATCTCCAATGGTATTCTGTTGCACTTGCAGCTAGAAATATTCAGAAATGATTTCCCAAGAAATGATACAAAAGAATCGCAGACCCCCTGCAGTACCCCAGTTTGAAATCACCTGCACTAGTTAATGTGCATGTATGCTACTGAATGAGTGTATGTGTGTGTGTGTGTGTTTCACACCTACCAAGGTAACCTTAGCCTGGGGGATGGAAAGGCCTAGTGAGTGTCTCTCCTCAAGCCTGGCCTGGGCCACTTTGCTGCCTTTGCGTGAGTAAACTACACCTCTGCTCACGCCACTGGCTAATTATTCTCTGAAGCCCTGCTTGGTCATCTACTGTGTAACCCAACAGGCCTGGCAGTAGACTGGCAGGACACACCCTTTGTCTCTGGTCCTCTGTCAACAGGCTTCAGTCATTAGCCTTGTACACAAGCTGTCACTCATGTGGTGACAGTGACATCTTAGCGTGGCTGCGTTCAAACCACCTGGCAAACAGGTGTGTGTGTGGGGAGGGGTTGTGTGTGTGAGCACAATGCTCTTTGGAGTTGTGATTATTCCCTGGCTGCCGTGTGTTTCAAGGATTCTTCATCTCAAACCAGAGCTGTTTGTACCAAGGTCCCCGGGACACTACTGTATAACAATAACACACTGCTTCTAAGGACACTCTGCTTTGGTTAACATGATGTGAACTTTGTGCATTTCCTGTACTATCAATAGATGTACACTCCAGTAGTCTACTACACGTACTTGAACCCTCATACGGTTGAGGTCAACTGAAAACATTGTGTTGAATAGCAGATGAGTTGCTTGTGGGTGTTGAACGTGTGTGTGTGTGTTGTTGTCGAGTCAGTTTTCTAGCCTATGGCTAGTGTTGCTGTTGCTCATGGCTGTCAAAATGATTAACACCCTTCTAGTGAAGCTCAAACGCTTTCAACAAGGTTATATGAGACTGCAACAGTGTGTGTGCGTGCGTGTATGTGCGTGCCTGCGTGCATGGTTGTGTGCGTGTAACTGCAAACTGCAAATCAAACACTAACGATGTTGGGTTTTGTTTGGAAATGCATAGAACTCAGTTACTTTGAAGTTTCACAAAGTTTTCAATAATTGCTAGTTGCCACTTTGAGACAGGATTGTTTAGAGAATCAGGGGGACCACAGATTATATAATTTACACAATGTGCAGCAGTCATGTTACTGACTGGTTCTTTGGCATGGATAATATACCCCACCAGCTATGCTTTATGCTTGAGTGATCATCATCAAATGGTTTTCTAAATGGTGAAACAACACATTCCCACATGTCCACATGCACAATCATAACGTCAGAGTGCATTTTTAGACCAATTAGGGATTTTTATTTAGGCGACACAATTTATGCCATAGGGCCAGTGTGTGTGTGTGTGTGTGTATGTTGCACTTCCTCATGATGCTTATCTGGGGCTGAATAGATGCCAGCCAGGGTTTGAATGGCTGCTAAAAATACAGTGCCAGCTGTTTGTGAGGACGCTGGACGACCCGAGCGCAGCTCATTGTTAACCAATGACAGCAGCTCCATTAGAGTGGAGGGCCTTTTAACAGGGCCACACACAGTACTGCTATCCTCTGCCATACACACTGAAGACAAGCAAGGCTACGGCAGAACAGGAGAGCAAAGAATAGCAATGACAGCGATAACACAGACAGACAGCAAGCGCCCAAGATAACATACAGGCAGACGATTACTGCGTGTCTTAATATATTCACAGCACATCTATACCCGCCAAGACACACATGTATTATAYGCTTTCTGTGTGTAAAGGGTTTTATGAATAGAGCGACTATAAATAGGAATACATTATTTTCATAAATGACTATAAATATTCACACACACAAACATGGGCTTAGGTTGATGAAATAATAGTATTTTCCCCCAATCCCCACCAGCAGGGCAAGGGACTGCCTGTGACTGCCAATGAACGGAAACACAACAAACCAGCTACTCACAAACAGAGTAACCACGGGCTATATTCACAATAGAATGGAGCATGTGGTTTCCATTTCACAAGGCAGAGCCTGTAAGACACCCGGTACACGCCTGAGACGGTCAGTGTCTAATGGTCAAACTGAGAGACCAGTCACATGTGTGTCCCATGCATGTGCATCAACCAAGGTTATTGTATTTATGTGTTTTAATATTTGTTTTTTATTTCTATTTGTTTTTTTAGATTTTTATTTGAAATTCAGTTTAGTTTCAGGACGTTTTCAGACTTGAATTACTAGTTTTATTTCATTCCAGCTTGATAAAAACATTTCTATATCGTTTTATATTATTTMGTTTTCGTTTTAGTTCTAGGGACAGGAAGTAAAATATGCGTGGGAGGCTAGGAGCCATTTATGTGTTGTAGTGATATAGTTAGTGTTTTGGGGGATGTCACTTCTTGCCGCTGGGGTAAGGTGATGGGCCAGGACCATAGATTTGGATAGACACAACATCTCTGTATTATGATGGCATCTGTGAGAGCATGGGCAGCGGCATCGAGACATTCTTCATCTTGAAATAGTCMATTTTCTTCTTCACAAGTAAAATGAATTGGCTGATGCCTCCTGTTGAGGCTGTCACGGCTCCAACCGGGTCATCAGGTTATGCCAACCAAGTAATCAGGAGTGATCAGCCAATGAAGTTGGAGGTACTGCCCAGTTGACTAAATCAAAAAGGCAAAAGTCCTCAATGGCGCTGCTCATGCTAACACAGGCTTTAGGCCAYTAGAGGACTCCGTTCAACTCCATGGCCAGAACATAGGCTTGGTTAGGTGAAAAATATAAATCTATCCTAATGTGACTTGGATTTAAAGGACAAGCGCCTAGACTGGTGCAAGAAATATTGTGGAAGTAAACTCTCTTGCCCATGTTACCACCAATCCAATGTTGTTTTTTTAACTTAATTAGTAATGTAAGAATAACTAAGTAACTTTACCTTTATCTGACAGAAAGAGAGAGAAAAAAACAACAAATTCTATTCTGGCACATTTGTATGTAATATTAAACATGTATCACTGATTAACCCTTTCAAATAGGGTTCATAAAATCAGCTGCAACAGCAAAAACATTACCAATACAACACTTCATCACAAATCTATCAGTTCACAGCCAGCCGGCTTGTGTGTGTTTCTGTTCAACCAAACAAGATTTCCTGGTTTATCTTCTAGAAGACTCTATGTTCCAGAGAGGTGGTCGTTCAGTTTAGAAAAAAACAAACTAAAATTAAACATGTTTTGTTGTTGTTGTTTTATTGCAGTCAAAGGTAATAGTTTCAGTATAGTTTTAGTTTTTCAAATGTTTTTATTAMATTTTTTTGTTCAGTTTACTAAATTGTTTTTCCAATTTGAGTTTGGATTTTAGTTAAACTTCGCACCAACATGTAGTCATGTGTGTAGTCACTGCTGGTTCAGACTCCATATCAGGTGTCCAACAAACCACTCTCGAACGTTAGATTAACGCTGAGGATAGGTTACGTAGATATTTTGGGGAAACACCTAATCTGTACTGATGGGAACATGTGAGGAACAGGTGAGGAGGTCAGTTTACTGAAGAAAGAGGAGGATATTCAGACACTCTGGATGGACATAGATTTCAGAAATGGTCATGTTTCTACTGCACAGCTGAGTAGACACACACACACACACACACACACACAGACACACACACAGACACAGGGAAAATGTCTGTCCTGATCTAGAAATCTGCAATACAAAGTTAATGCAGCTAAACTGTCTGTCAATGGTGTGCATACTGGGAGCAGAGTCAGGTGCAGGAGAGTAGAGAGTTGTGAACAGGCGCACACTTTATTAAGGCAGGAGAAACCAACAGACGGACGCCACTGTGTCGAAGCCTCCAGCCAAATGGCAAAAGTGAAAAACGCGTAAACAGTCACAATAATTATGTTCAAACAAATAAACATACCTCGTGATAAAACACGGAACAAACGAACACCAGTCTAGCGTGTCAAAATAGACACGTAAACACAAAACAATTTCACACAAAGACATGAGGGGGAACAGAGGAATAAATACATGTAGTGTGATTGGGGAATGAAAACCAGGTGTGCAGGGAACAAGACAAAACAAATGGATAAATGAAAAATGGAGCGGCGATGGCTAGAAAGCCGGTGACGTCAACCGCCGAACGCCGCCCGAACAAGGAGAGGAGCCGACTTCGGMGGAAGTCGTGACACTGTCATTATAAACACTTAATCAAGCACACATTTATATCAATAACTCTGCTGCCATCTATCTTGTATGTCCTTGACAACTTGGTTATACTCAACTCTAAACTATAGACGAGCTAAAAAGTATTTTGTGTTGCTAAACCAACAATAAGTATTTTAACATAGTTATTTTGTATTCCATGTATTCAAGCATTCCAAATTAAATAGTCATGACACATGAACTGTAAATAGTTCTGATCTCAATGGCTCTGCCTCATAGTTAAAAAGCTACATAGAGAAAATAGAGAGCCTGCCTCTTCATAAAAAAAAGCTCTCCCTKGCCTCTGACTCATGTACCATTCATCCCTCGCTTTCACTAGACTGCGGAATGAGCCAGTTATTCTCCCTCTCCAAGTTCTCACAGAATTAGACATTCATCCATGTTTACCAAACGTCAAATTTCAGGTTAAGTTTAGGTTATGGTTAATTAAGTTCCAGCATTAACTTCACATTCTTAAGGTTAGGCATGGTTAAGGCAAGGGTTAAGGTTAGGGATAGGCTTCTATTTTTTAAATAAAAAAACATCTTTCTATTGCTGGATTCAAACTTGCAACCTTTGGAATCAGATGCTTACGCCCATGCGCCATCCCCACTCACAACACCCCAGCAAAACCAAAACCTACTTGAAGGTAACAGCGCTCACTGTTGCCCCTAGTGGCCGGTTTCYACWTCATCTCCCAACGTCCTCAGACATGGATGGACGTCGAATACTGACTTGTATCACGGGTGACCTGGCTGCTCACTTTACCCCATTCTCTGTGTCTGTCTCTTTTTTGCTCTCTCCTTCTCTCTCTCCTCTCTCACTGTTATCATAGGGCCGGATTAGCAGGTAAACTAAGTTGCCGTGGCAACTCTGGGGACTGGAGTCCCTACGGTCCCTAAGTTCATTAAGTCTGATAAAAGATCAAGTTTAACACTGAATAATGCCAGGGTTGAGTGTGTCAGGCGACTCTGTGTGTGTGTGTGTGTGTGTGTGTGTGTGTGTGTGTGTGTGTGTGTGTGTGTGTGTGTGTGTGTGTGTGTGCTTACCTGCACACGCAGACTTGGTTCCCTTTGCCATACAAGCCCTTGTTTTAATTCCACACAGAGATTTGTCATTCATCCCTTTAGATAAAAAGAGGAGGGGGGGGGGGGGGGGTAGAGAGATCTCTTTCTTGGCTCGTTGACTTTTGGAGAAAGATAAGAGTCCCCCTCCATTACTATGAAAGCAGAAAGTGATGAAGAACCTCCCAGTCTCTGTTGTTTTTGTTGAATAATCAGTCCCTGACATTTATCAAAAGACGTCTCTTCTTTCAAAAGGATTCAATGGTGTCTTAATGTAAGAAATTAACCTAAATTACAGAACAGAACGGCCCCATGAATAAACTTACACAGTGAGTGAAACATATGCCATGTTTTATCATCTTCTGGGTGGAATCAGTGAGCATTACAGTAAACAATTACAACATAATGGATGTTGATGATGATAACCATGATGATGGTGATGATTATATATATCTATATACTAACTGAATGGACAACACACAGATGCATGCATGCACATACACTAAGTCTGGGAATTGCCAGGGACCTCATGATACGATACTATCATGATACTTTAGTGCCAATACAAAACGTATTGTGATTCTCACGGTTCTATATGTACTGCAATTCGATACTGCAATTTTATTGCGATTTGATGTTCCAAACGTATTGCTAACTATATGTCTGCTGCAGAGGGACAAGAGAGAGCCATGAGAAAATGAGCTTTGATCAGGCATGGAAATAAAAGTGCTGAAAACATGTTGGCTCACTATTTAAAAGGAAGATGGAGAACAAGCTACTGTATAGGATGAAAGAGACCAGTGTTTTGGTGCAGGTACAGCCGGCTAGAGCTAGCTAACGCTACCTAACAACAACAACAAAACAACGATTATATACAGTGCATTCGGAAAGTATTCAGACCTCTTGACTTTTTCCACATTTTGCTACGTTACAGTCTTATTCTAAAATGGATTAAATACATGTTTTTCATTTTCATCAATCTACTCAGAATACCCCATAATAACAAAGTGAAAACCAGAATTTTAGAAATGTTTGCAAATGTGTTAAAACTTAAAAACAGAAATGCATTATTTCTATACGTTTTCAGACCCTTTGCTATGACACTCRAAATTGATTGCAGGTGCCTCCTGTTTCCATTGATCATCCTTGAGGTGTTTCTACAACTTGATTGGAGTCCAACTGTGGTAAATTCAATTGATTGGACATGACTTGGAAAGGYACACACACCTGTCTATATAAGGTGGAAGTTGACAGTGCATGTCAGAGCAAAAACCAAGCCATGAGGTTGACGGAATTGTCCGTAGAGCTCCGAGACAGAATTATGTTGAGGCACAGATCTGGGGAAGGGTACTAAAACCTGTCTGCAGCATTGAAGGTCCCCAAGAACACAAGTGGCCTCCATCATTCTTACATGGAAGAAGTTTGGAACAATCAAGACTCTTCCTAGAGCTGGCTGCCCGGCCAAACTGAGCCATCGGGTGAGAAGGACCTTGGTCAGGGAGGTGACCAAGAACCCAGAGCTCCAGAGTTCCTCTGTGGAGATGGGAGAACCTTCCAGAAGGACAACCATCTCTGCAGCACTCCACCAATCAGGCATTTATGGTAGAGTGGCCAGACGGAAGCCACTCCACAGTAAAAGGCACATGACAGCCCGCTTGGAGTTTGCCAAAAGGCAACTAAAGGACTCTTAGACCATGAGAAACAAGATTGAACACTTTGGCCTGAATGCCAAGTGTCATGTCTGGAGGAAACCTGGCACCCTCCCTACGGTGAAGCATGGTGGTGGCAGCATCATGCTGTGGGGAGTTTTTTCAGCGGCAGGGACTGGGAGACTAGTCAGGATTGAGGGAAAGATGAACAGAGCAAAGTACAGAGAGATCCTTGATGAAAACCTGCTCCAGAGTGCTCAGGCCCTCAGACTGGGGTGAAGGTTCACCTTTCAACAGGACAACGACCCTAAGCRAACAGCCAAGACAACGCAGAAGTGGCTTTGTCTCTGAATGTCCATGAGTGGCCCAGCCAGACCCCGGACTTAAACCAGATCGAACATCTCTGGAGACCTGAAAATAGCTGTGCAGCGATGCTCCCCATCCAACCTGACAGTGCTTGAGAGGATCTGCAGAGAAGAATGGGAGAAACTCCCCAGATACAGGTGTGCCAAGCTTGTAGCATCATACCCAAGAAGACTCGAGGCTGTAATCGCTGCCAAAGGTGCTTCAACATAGTACTGAGTTAAGGGTCTGAATACTTATGTAAATGTGATATTTATTTATTTYATTTTTAAGAAATGTGCTAAAATTTGTAAAAAAAACAGTTTTGGCATTGTCATTATGGAGTATTGTGTGTAGATTAATGAGGGGAAGGCTCTAACATAACAAAATGTGGAATAAGTCAAGGGGTCTGAATATCTCCAAATGCACTGCATAAAGGTTTATATACTGTATATACAGTACATTTATTTTAATACAAAATTATCTATATAATATCGTTCAAAATAATATTGTGATATGTAACTGTATCCATTTTTTCCCTCATCACTAATGTACACACACACACACGCACGCACACACACTGTCTGCCCTTCCGCAGTCCTGGTGCAGACCCCTCATTACAGAACAGGAAGAGTTTCTCTGCCTCCAGAGACCAGCACACAACCTACTCCTGTTCTGCTGCAGCGCAGTGGTAGGAGAGCAGTGTGTGTGTGTGTGCCCTTCGCCAGCCTGTCTGTTTTCACACAGATGATGAGTCAGAGACTCTGGTCTGTTTCTCGCTGCCTTAATCACCCTAGAGAGAGAGATAATAAAGGGGGAGGGAGAATAGAGAGAGAGAGGACAGAGATATAAAGTGAAACAAAGAGAAAAAAGGCCACATCCCTAACTGTAGCCTTGCTAGTTAACCCTTTAATTAGTGTCTGTATGGCGACTATCCATGGCCAGATCCTATCATTAACACAATGATAGCAGTAKCCCAAAGATAGTACATCCTTTTAACTTGCCCAATATAAGCTGCAGGCTTGACGTCACATTAGACTTGCATTACAGTGGGTGTGTGTATCAGTGAGGTGAGTATTGAACTGAGGGTGAATAAGGGGAGTTTTAAAGCAGACCTGAAAGTAAGTCTGCATTTGAGACTGGCTCCCAAGGGGCTTAAACACTCCACTCCTGCTGGGAGAATGATTTCCTATTCTATTCAGATCTCTTAATGAGAGGGTGAGGAGAGAGGAGTTTAGAGAAGAGATGGGAAGGAGGGAGGAGATGAGAGGTTTAAGATATAACACGGTCAATGGGAATATGGCTCTGAAAGTGCGGTGAAAAGGTTGGTCTGAGAGATACAGGGAATAATATGACATTTCCTCTAATACAGTTCAATCATGGACACTAATATATTTCTATTGGAGAAAAGAAGGGAGGGGTTGAGGAAGAGAGAGCTGTCTGATGGTTTGGTAAATGGTGAGGGTGAGGTAAAGGTGGAGAATAAGTGGAGTAGGGGTGTTTGATAAAAGAAAGGAGAGAGGGAGGGAGGGTAATCTACAGGCCAAAGTGGACCTCAATATAAAGATGTGGGCGAGGCTTTGATTCTTCACATATCGCACTGGCTCTCACTGCTTTCTTAAAGCATCGGCAGAGGAGAGAGGAGAAAGAAGGGAGGAGAGGACGAGAGGAAAGAGGAGAGGAGGAGAAGAGCACAGACACACACAAAGTGTGTGTGTGTGTGTGTGTGTGTGTGTGCATGTGCGCGTGTCTGGGCTTGTGTGTGTTTGTGCTCTGAGGGCTTGAAAGATGGCAAGAATACAGGCCGAAGGAAAAGAGAGAAGACTGGTTGATAAGTGGTATCTAATGATGGTTAAACACAGAGATGTTAGAGACAACAGGTCCAGGGGGGAGAACCACAATGAGCCCCCAGACATGGCTCAGCTCTTCCCAAGGCTGAGTCATCATCTCCAGGCATAGCTCCTGGACAGCTCCCCCTCTCCTACATCCATCCATCCATCCAGGCCCCAGAGGGAGGGACGGCAGGGGGGTGGTTTGTTCCCGGAGGACAGGAACAACAGTCTGGAAGGAGACAACTGATACTATGACATCATCCGCTGTGCTTCGCTGGCTACCTCTCAGTGTGGTATATGGATACACACATGCAGACGCTGGGAATTAACGTAAACACACTCAGGTGCACAAAGGTATATACATGCATGAGCACGCACACACTCAACAATCATACTCAGTGCCATAATACCCTGTGTAATTGGGAGCAATGTCCCTAGGACTGGGCCTCCTATCATAATCACATCCAGCATCCAGCAGCCAAGTCTGACTCGTTTTGACTGGGTCTGACTGGGTCCGGCTGGGTCCGGCTGGGTCTGAGGGGGTCTGAATGGGTTTGACTGGGTCCGGCGGGATCTGCCGGGATCCGGCGGGGTCTGACTGGTTCTGACTGGGTCCAGCTGGGTTCGACTGGGTCCGGCTGGGTTCGACTGGGTCCGGGCTGGTTCTGACGGAGTCTGGATGGGTCCGACTGGGTCCGGCGGGATCCAGCGGGGTCTGGCTGGGTCTGACTGGGCCTGACTGGGTCCATCTGGGTCAGGCTGGGTCCGGCTGGGTCCGGCTGGTTCTGACAGAGTCTGGATGGATCCGACTGGGTCTGGCGGGGTCTGGTGGGGTCAGTGTCTGAGGCCATGGTCTAATATAGTTAGAATGTCAGAGCTGAGAGGAGCTGGGCTCAGAGCTACCCAAAAACCTCTCACTCCATACTACTGCACACACACACAGCCCCAAGGACACACACACACCTACACACACACACCTACACACATAGCCACTCGTGCACAGACGCAAACACAGCCACTTCTCTGGTCATACGTGTTCATGTTGTGACCAGGTACCATTGACATCACAGTCATCCCACTGGGCACACACTGGTTAAATCAACATTTTCCCCACGTCATTTGAATGAAATTACATTGAACCAATGTGGAATGGATGTTGAATTGACGTCTGTGCCCAGTGGGATATGACCCTCCACCATACATGCATATGTGATGAAGAGGATCAGGCCATCAGGGTTAATCACACGGTTGATCCCGTTTGATCACACGGCCCTGCGGTGGTTCCATATGATCTACGGCCACCAGATCTGYTCACCCAAATGGAGATCAGGTCACATGGTTCAGTATGAGGCTCTTGGCGCCGGGCCAAGAGAAAGAGAAGGGAACCCGATACAGGTAATGACCACACACCAGGGGCCTAAGGTACAAAGCAAAGGYCAATGACCCCTGTTCCTCGAATGTGCTTATTTGTGCATTTACTGTCTTCAAGGCATCTGCTTCTGTAAAGACTTGTAAAAGCAAGCATCTCACATGCTATATTYCTCATTCAGGAAGGAAGACGAGACAAAACAAAGTATCCCATCCAACATCCCTGCGCACAGTAACGTGGTGGTGATTGATGCTGTTCACAGCGGAACGCCATCGACAGACCCGTTTCCCAACGTTGCTGCTGCGCTCCTGGCAGGCGACGCCCACAAAACCCGCCCGCCGTTAGAGGAAGCGGCGCACGGCGAGACCCTAATCCATTTCCTTTTCCTGTCATTAATCTCCCCCCGGTCACAGGAACAGAGGGAAATTCAGGAAGCAGAGAAGAAAATGAGAAAAATAGAGGGGAAATGGCTGAGTCTCGTGGAAAGGTGGCAGCCATATTTTTTGATATTTATGAATTCCTCATAGCCCATTATTCCAGTCATCAAGGGCCAGGGCCGCTCTATTTCCCTTTCAAATGCCCCTCTCGTTTAGACGCCATTACTCACAGCCAGCAGCATTGGCTACACACGTTTTACACGTCCGTCAGCCAGCTCAGATGGAGAGAACCCAGAAGCCAGAGGAGGAGGGGGGAGAGAGACTGAGAGTGAAAATAGAAGAGGAAGCCCCTTTGGAAATAAAGATTTTAAAAGATGTAAACGACTGGGGTGTGTGATCTGGGAGATGAGTGATTGATAGGAAAGAGTGGTTGATTTCTCTCTGTTCAGAGCGATCCACTACCTATCCTCGATTCAAGGCATCAGGACAAAGGGTCAAGATCTTGATGAATACTATAGCTGGGATAGGGGACGATCCAAAACCACTTCTGAAAAACAGAGCTGGGTTCAAAATAAACCACAAAGACGATACAGGTGTGTGAGTGTGCGTACGCTAGAGGAGCATAGAAGGATCTAGAGGAGCACAGAGTCAGGACAAAGGGTCAAGATCTTGATGAATACTATAGCTGGGATAGGGGACGATCCAAAACCACTTCTGAAAAACAGAGCTGGGTTCAAAATAAACCACAAAGACGATACAGGTGTGTGAGTGTGCGTACGCACGCGCCCATGTGTCCTCTGTAAAAGAGGTGATTAACTRTGGGGCACACACAGGTTTAACAGTGGCATCCACTCTCCTTCCTCTAGCTCACAGACCGTGGCCTGGTGTGCCCCACTACCCACACACATAAAGCATGCCACACACCTGCTGTACCAGTCCTGGGTTCACTCAGCCAGCTGGTAGAAAAATAGAATGTTACTGTACAGGTTTCAATGTCATCTCCCTGCATATTTTACCTCGTGAAAAATGCCCTGCTCGTAGTGTGAACTATGCCGGAGCTGTAACTTCAACGCAATTCTCATGAGGGTGACACTGTGACATGCAGCATGCAAGTCTTTCTCCCACTGAGGAGGGATGGGGCCAACACAAGCACTGCATAGAGATAACAGACAAGCAATCAAATCCTTGACTACCGTATGCCTCTCCCTGTTTTTCCTTCTCTATGTGTTGCTTTTCTATGTGAGTTTGTGACAGTGGTAGCCAATCAGGTAGCAGCCTGGGGAAGACATGTCTGAAACAGGTTCTGATAACAGACTCTTATCTATGTGATGGAGGAACCACACAACACAGAGAGACACTAGGTACCYGAAAATACAGGGGGAATGGATGGAGGAAGGGATAGACAGGGGAGAGAGAAGGTGTGTCAATGTGGATAGAGGGAGAGGAGGAGAAGACGAGAGAGGGAGAGGAGAAGAAAAGGGAGATACAGTGGATACGTTTGTGTGTTTTAGATTGTACCCTGCCACCACCACCACCTCAMTCAGTCCTCTCTCCTGTCAATATAATGGCTTCACAGTGGCAGCATAATGACAGAAGAAACCGTTTTCATTTGGTCCCCACGGAGAAAGCTCAAATCCCACCATTCCATCCTACACTAATCTAATCATTCTTCCATCACTCCCTCCATCTCTCTTCCTCCTCCCCTAGTTCTAGAGAGTGAGGCAGGTGAGATCTTGGCATTCAAACAAGTCATTCTGCCGCTAATCTCGATTGTAGCCGCAAACCCATGACTGAGAATTGACATTATCTCCCACCTCTTTGCACGCACGCACGCACGCACGCACGCACGCACGCACGCACGCACGCACGCACGCACGCACGCACGCACGCACGCACGCACGCACGCACGCACGCACGGCACGGCACGCACGCACGCACGCACGCACGCACGCACGCACGCACGCACGCACGCACCACGCACGCACGCACGCACGCACGCACGACACACACAACACACACACAACACACACACACACACACACACACACACACACACCACACACACACACACACACACACACACACACCACACACACACACACACACACACACACACACACACACACACACACACACACACACACACTCTCTCATACACATATACACTACCGTTCAAAAGTTCAAAAGTTTGGTGTCACTTAGAAATGTCCTTGTTTTTGAAAGAAAAGCAAWTTTTTTGTACATTAAAATAACATTTATCAGAAATACAGTGTAAACATTGTTAATTTTGTAAATTACTATTGTAGCTGGAAACGGCAGATTTTTTATGGAATATCTACATAGGTGTACAGAGGCCCATTATCAGCAACCATAACTCCTTTGTTCCAATGGCACGTTGTGTTAGCTAATCCAAGTTTAGCATTTTAAAAGGCTAATTGATAATTAGAAAACCCTTTTGCAATTCTGTTAGCACAGCTGAAAACTGTTGTGCTGATTAAAGAAGCAGTAAAACTGGCCTTCTTTAGACTAGTTGAGTATCTGGAGCATCAGCATTTGTGGGTTCGATTACAGGCGCAAAATGGTCACAAACAAAGACCTTTCTTCTGAAACTCATCAGTCTATTCTTGTTCTGAGAAATGAAGACTATTCATCCGAGAAATTGCAAAGAAACTGAAGGTCTCGTACAAGCTGTGTACTACTCCCTTCACAGAACAGCGCAAACTGGCGCTAACCAGAATAGAAAGAGGAGTGAGATGCCCCGGTGCACAACTGAGCAAGAGAACAAGTACATTAGAGTGTCTAGTTTGAGAAACAGATTCCTCACAAATCTTCAACTGGCMGAGTTGCAAAGAAAAAGCCATATCTCAGACTGGCCGATAAAAAGAAAAGATTAAGATGGGCAAAAGAACACAGAAACTGGACAGAGGAATTCTGTCTAGAAGGCCAGTGTCCCGGAGTTGCCTCTTCAATGTTGACGTTGAGACTGGTGTTTTGCGGGTACTATTTAATGAAGCTGCCAGTTGAAGACTTGTGAGCCGTCTGTTTCTCAAACAATTATGTCAGCTGTGCTAACATAATTGCAAAAGGGTTTTCTACTGATCAAATAGCCTTTGAAAATGATAAACTTGGATTAGCTAACACAACGTGCCATTGGAAAACAGGAGTGATGGTTGCTGATAATGGGACTCTGTACGCCTATGTAGATATTCCATTAAAAATCAACCGTTTCCAGCTGCAATAGTCATTTACAACATTAGCAATGTCTACATTTCTGATCAATTTATGTTATTTTAATGGACAAAAAATTTGCTTTTCTTTCAAAACATCATCACAATGATGGTCCTCAAAATGTATTCACGTACAGTCTTAACGAAACACGTGTTGCTGTGTGTGTGCGTGTGCATTGAGTGTGTCTTGTTCCTCAGTAATAATCTCTATCTATCCTCATCAAATCAGACATGCAAACAAGAAAGAGAAGAAAAAGAAAAAAAATGGAAGAGAGATTAAAAGCCTAACATCATAACAGTCATTCTGGCACATGGCACATGTTTAGCATGGTAAACCACAGTCATAAACCATGTCAATCATCATTCACTATATATATATATATATATATATAGAGAGAGAGAGAGAGAGAGAGGCTGATATAGAAAGACAGATGGGTGGTTTGACAGGGGGAAATTAAAAAGTGAAAATGTGACAAAGGGGTGAGCAGGGGAGAAAACAGAGGGGGTACASACCCTCTCACATGGGCGAGAGAGGGGSGAGTCGGGGGAACAGGAGTCTCTGGCTGCCCAGTGTTCTGGTTTCGATCCCCCTAATGCTCCCCCTATTCTAATAAAGGTGCCAGGCGGAACCAATGATTTACAGCCCATGATTTACTGGGGGACCGAATACCCCCGCCCACCTGGCTGGGGCCTGCTCACACAGTCATAATAGCCGCTCTCCCCTCCCTATATCACACAGCTCTAGATGGGTTTATAGACCAGCCTCTACTGGGCCATGGTTGTGACCAGACCGTAGAGCTAGAGGGAAGTAGATTGGCAGAGTATATCTCCACTGTGCTGACAAGGCTTGTCGCATCCATATCTGATCTATGATCAGTTCCATATCTATGGCAGACAGAGGAGGAGGTTCTGTTGCGAATGTGTGGKATGAATTGTGTSGGGTGTTTTTGGATCATGCATCAAAATGCTGATCTAATTGTTCAAGTTCCACTTTCCTTTTGCTGACACCTATTGTTCTACGGCTCAATGCGTACATAAAAGAAGGAAGTCAGAGAGAAACAGAGAGAATTCCTTGTAGAAGCTGGAAAGTCTGAGCTGTATTCTCCTGACGGTCTCTTCTGGGTGCTCTCCTGTTTGAGCGTCTCCCCCCACTGCTCTCTGATCTAACAGAGATGGCAGGGTTTGTGTGTGTGTGTGTGTGTGGCACTGAG
Source organism: Salvelinus sp. IW2-2015 (assembly GCF_002910315.2). Classification (NCBI taxonomy): domain Eukaryota; kingdom Metazoa; phylum Chordata; class Actinopteri; order Salmoniformes; family Salmonidae; genus Salvelinus; species Salvelinus sp. IW2-2015. The sequence continues at coordinate 7,397,727 of NC_036840.1, read as the reverse complement.
GAGGAGTGTGAATGTGTCCAGAGGGAGAGAGAAGGATGGAGGAGGG
>NC_036840.1:7382042-7393944 GCF_002910315.2 Salvelinus sp. IW2-2015 | reverse complement strand
GCATATGACAGCTAATGCTACCATTGTGCATGCATGGCTTTACTAATGGACTGTTAACTAACACAACCTAACCGTAAGCTCCGCTACAGCGGTGTAATCAGCCTAACTAATATCTATGTGTGTGCTTGTGTTTTAGCCACACAATACGATCAGGATTCTCTAAATCCCACATAGTGCTTTTAGCTAGCACGTTATGCGGGTGTTAGCTATAATAACAGACTAGTCTCAGTAGGCTACACTAACACAGCCTATTCACGCTAACGTGGCAATTTAGCCCCACTAAACAGTGCATTTAATATAATTGTGTGAGTGTGTGTTGTTTCAGCCGCATAAACAAAGCATTATGGCAGCCACCTCCATTAGCCCAATGCTTAGCCACCCTCCTGAGGTTGCTGATTTGAGTCCCCCTACAGCATATAGTGTTCAGCTACACTGTGTGATGCTACACTGCCCATCTAACTGGCGGGTTCTGTCTGTTCCAAACTGTTATGTGCAGCACAACACTGCTGACTGACGCAGCACATTCCGATTGCTCCCAGAGGTGGTGCAGGGCAAGGGTGTGACACTGACTGAGATGGAATCCCTCACCGCGTATCTTCCCCCTTTTCCTTGACACGCCTCCTCCACTGTTTCCCTCAGCTTTCTCTACTACACTTTCTTCCTCTCTCTGTCCTTCCCCTTTCTGTTCCTTCCTCCTCTTCTTCCTCCCTCCTGCTCCTCCTCTCCCTCCACCCCTTCTTCTCCTCCCTCTTTGACATCCATCCTCTCTCTCCCCCTCTCCTCTCCTCCCCCCTCTCCCCCCTCTGCTGCTACTCCCCCTCTCCCTCTCCCTCTCCCCTCCTTCCCCCCCTCCCTTGAGTGTAGACTTGAACAGTCTTCGATTAGCAGGGTGTATTATCTGTGGCCAGCCTGGCGTGACCAGGCCCCATCTCCTCTGTTACTTTTACGGACGTTGTGGAGTGTTGATAGGTGTCAGACGTGTGGTTAGGTGTCAGACATGTTGTTAAGTTGTCAGAAGTAGCCTGTCTGTGAGACCAAATCACCTTGTATTTCCAGTCAACCTGCCAGTCGCCTGGTAGATAATGGCTTGGAGGTACAGTACCTGTTGGCTGACTTGGCTCAACGTAGAATGGTTAACACTGAAGGAATTTGTTTCGGACAGACAGCTTTCAGTCAGGTCTCAAGCGAGATTTGCATTGGCTGGGTCAGGCTTTCTGAGAGTTTGATTTGCTGCCTATTCAATTCTCTGAGTTGTGATGTCGCTAGTTGAAGTGCAATTGTATTCTCGAGTTGTAGGTCTGCTAACGCAGCAATACTGTACTGTATATCTCTTTTCTATCTTCCCCTCTCCTGCCCCCCCCCCCCCCCCCCCCCGGGAAGTTTAGCATATCCCAACCCATCTCTACTCCCTCGCTCCACCCCCCTCTGCGTACGTCTTTTGTGACGACTCAGCCAAAACACACTCAAAACAATTTAGCTTGAATCCTCGCTATGCCTTTTTAGATACAAAAATGAAATAATAGCCAGGCTGCCAGGATCATTGATCCGGAGCTAGCTGTGAATATTAATGATTGGCCATTACACTGAGATAAATACGCTGCTCGACGGCCACGACTCAGACCATCACCACATCACCACACACACACCACACAACACACACACACACACCACACACACACACACACACACACACACACCACACACACACACCACACACACACACACACACCCACACCACACACACACACACACACACACAACACACACCTCTCTCTATCCCTAACGGCGAACCAACATTTGGGTTAAAATGGAATCCTCAATGCATTCTTCAAACCGTCAACTGTCATTCAGCCAAAAGGTGATTTTAAAATAGATCCCTCCCTCTGAGATGCATGGGCGTATGACATTCAGATGTCTATGACAGGACACCGGAGTAGACTGTGTAGACTGTCATAGACTGTGTGACAGTGTGCAGAGGGCAGTGCTGCGGGAGGGGACACGAGGGATGGGAAGTGACAGCCGATGGTAAATGGATTGCATTCTTTGGGGGAAGTGTGTCTTGCCACCATAACGTCCTCTCTCTGTCCCCTCAGCACGACCCTGTAGCCCTCTATCAGCACTGATAAGCTGCCATTAACACTGACCTCTGTACAATATCAAACAAGAATGATTTTCTGATACAGCCAACAGAGTTGAAGGAGCTAAGGACAGTCTTATGTCACACACACACACAGAGAGAGAGCGAGAGAGCGAGAGAGAGAGTGAGAGAGAGAGAGTGAGAGTGAGAGAGCGAGAGAGCGAGAGAGTGAGTGAGCGAGAGCGAGCGAGCGAGAGCGATAAAGCGAGAGAGAGAGCGAAAGCGAGCGAGAGAGTGAGAGAGTGAGAGAGCGAGAGAGCGCGAGAGAGAGCGAGAGAGAGCGAGAGAGCGAGAGAGTGAGAGAGCGAGAGAGTGAGCGAGAGTGAGCGAGAGCGAGCAAGAGCGATAAAGCGAGAGTGAGCGAGAGCGAGCGAGAGCGATAAAGCGAGAGAGCGAGAGAGAGAGACAGAGAGAGACAGAGAGACAGAGAGACTGTTTGGGAGTCAGGAATACAGGCTACACCACAATGTATCTGCTGTGGACACGATAAATCAGATTCAAACGAAGTGGTACAGTGGAATATGATCCGAACTCAAGGCTTTAGTCAATTTAATCTTTGGTTCAAATGTTGGGCCAGAGATTGATCATAAGCATAGCACAAGGTAACGCACCAATTCTTTTACGTTATTATTTCAACTAGCACTGTGTTCAAAGCTTTTCAACATTTTTCAGTGGGAAACACTCAAGAATGCTTGCTGAGCCTTTCAACCCGAGCCGGCGAGCCAGACAGAGCCCCTCTGAGATAGCTAGACAGACAGACGCTGTAGGACAATCAAAACAATCTGAGATGAGAGCAGGCAAAAATAACCCTTTTTATTAAATTAAACCGCCAATGCCGGAACATACAAGGTGAGCAGCGGCCCTGCAGAACAGACAAACAGGCCTTCCTGACTCTCCTTCTTTCTTTCCTATCTTCTTTCTCACTGTTCTTTTTCGTCGTCTCCTCTGTCTGCCTCTCGACTGTTTTTTATTGTGCTCAGGTTCCCCCCCGTGTCTGGCTAAGTGTAGAAGTCTAACAAAGCCCAGCAGGCACACATAAAGTCATGTCTTTGTGCCAGAGCAACGAGTCTCTTTCCAACACAGGTGTTCACTGTTTACCTTCAATGGAGGAAAATGACACCTTTGGTATGACTTGTCGATAAACAGATCAATGATTGCTTATGAAAAAAAGAGAGAGTACTGTGTTTACTAACAGGGCACAATGAACACACTCCCGCCCCACTGTTGGTGGATTTTTATTTTATTTAACCAGGCAAGTCAGTTAAGAACAAATTCTTATTTACAATGACAGCCTAGGAACAGTGGGTTAACGGTCTTGTTCAGGGGCAGAATGACTGATTTTTACCTTGTAAGCTAGGGGAGTTCAATCTTAGCAACCTTTCGTTACGTGGACCCAACACTCTAGATCACTAGCGCTTTATGGCTACCATGCCGCATCCAATATGCTGACCAGATGACGAGCTCGTGTGCAAACACCATTTTAAAAGAGGATACTGTTCGGCAAGCGACACACACGAGCACACACATGGATCGGTACGACACCGACGTAATAAGGGCAAGAGAAGGAGAGAGAGAGAGAGAGAGAGAGAGAAGAGAAAGAGAGAGAGAGAATTAGGCATTAACGCAGCCTTTAGTGTACCATGAAATTGGTGCAAATGAGAGAGAGGGAGTGACGGGGAGATAGAAAGGCACAAAAGAGGGATGAATAAGAGAGAGGTATAGAAGGAGTATGAGCACGAGCCAACCTTCGAGGTAGACAACGTGATGATAGAGAAAGAACAGTGGTGGTGTATTCATGGATGCCCAAGGAAGCCAGGTTTCCCCCCAAAAAACGGACCAGGAAACAAATAAAAAAACATACAAATAATGTATCTTTCGTCTCTCTGTGTTTTCATAATGTTTCTTTAAATATCGAAGAGGCTGAATGTTATTCTGTTATGGGAATTTGATGAATAATGACTAAATGATGTATAATTCAACAATAGAATTATAACTAACAGAATTATATCCTGTCTGATGAAAATGTTTGTCCATAAGAGAGGGACTGTTGGTAGGCAGGAACTGTGGTAGACAACTTGTGACCACTGGGGAACTGATAACAGGGATGGAAGTCTCCCCACCCAGGAAGGGGAGAGACCTTGGCCTTGTAGTGATTGTATAACAGGTGGCAGACAATCTATGAGAAGAAGACTTGTGAACTATGTTGCCATTGTATCTGAGAGGCGGAGGGACGTTTATGACGAAATGTGGAAGTATATAGATCAATGTTACGGAAATGATAAGCAGAGCTCTCTAATAAAACATTCCTGACAATTGTAGCTGGGCCTCCGCCTGATTATTTCAACCAGTTTCTTACAAATTCTGGGTTTCAGGCTGAGTAATTCATTCAATTGGGTATATATGAACAACTGAGAAACAAAAATTCTCATGTAACAGTACTCCGCAGGAGAAGCATATCGTAGTGCATATCAAAACAGCAACCCTCTGTCTCTGTATCTGTAGACCATCTACATGATGCTGTCTGGTGAAAAAGAGTATGCCATTGTTGCCGCCCATAGCACTGAATGCAAGGGAAGTCAGCGAGCATTTGGCCTCCCTTTAAAAAAAAGTGTMAAATAATAGCCAATCAGCGCTGAGCTAAACTGAGTGAGCTCAACTGTGAATGGTCCCTTGTGCACCAAAAATAAAGTGTCAAGGGAAGCCAGTTTGGATTTGGCTTCACACCAATCACATCACATCAAAAGCAAAAAGACAGAAACAACTTGAATTGTTGCATCTCGTTATGTTGTTGTCCTCCGGTGGCTAGCTAGCTAAAATTGCCMCTTTCCTAAATTAGCCATGGATGGAAATAGGGTTTAGGTTTAAGGTTGTACTTAATTCTTCGTACTGGCCAATGATTATAACGGCAATTCTAAACCAACAATAAATTCATACATTTTTGAAATGGTGCTGGAATAGTGGAGGCAGCTCCTGTTGTCTTTGCGACTTGCGGTAACTCTCTGTGGTTCTAAATCAATAGTTGTTAAGTTGTCCGAAAATGTCGGAAACATTAACTTGCTTGACTATGCTGTAGGTTATGTAACTGTCTGTTATATGCAATGTGCTTTGTGGACTTCACCGGACAGAGGTTGCTATCCGGTTTTGTGATGAAACAAAGGTGTGGTTGAATTTATTCTGCACTGTGTCTTCTTATTGTCTCGRCCTTTAGGCCTATATATCACGGTGTCAAGGCATATGAAGTAACAGGTTGTAGAGAAAACAACGCAATTATCACAACACATAGGTTGTAAAATGTGTTTTTTYCCCTAGCTTGGCTTCCCTAGTGATTTTACCCACGCACCGCTACTGAGCGAGAGTGAGAGAAAGAGAGAACGATAAAGAGCGGGAGAGAGAGAAAGGGACAAAGAAAATAGAAAATAAGGTGTATCTCTGACCCCAAGCACATGTTTCATTCTCTACAGGTTTGTACTTTCATTTATAGTGCTTGTTATGTGTGTGTGTGTGGGTGTGTGTGTGTGTGGTGTGTGTGTGTGTGTGTGTGTGTGTGTGTGTGTGTGTGTGTGTGTGTGTGTGTGTGTGTGTGTGTGTGTGTGTGTGTGTGTGTGTGTGTGTGTGTGTTTTGTGGTTTCTGTGTTGTGTGTGTGTGTGCTGTGTGTGGCGTGTGTGTGTGTGTGTTTGTGTGTGCGTGCAAGTACGTGGCACGCAATTATAATCTTGTGTTGTTTTGGTGAGTGCCTGTATGTGTTTCACTTGACATGCACCATTTGCAAGGCGCTCTACCCCCGTTCCACTCCATTTGAGCAGACATTCTGAGAACAGCAAAATGTCCAGTTAGGCCCTGACTCTAAATGCACCTTGACAGCACAAAGGAATAAGCTAGGGGCTCGTTCTCCTCATAGCAAAACAGCCAACACATGATAGCCTAGYCATACACAAATGAAAACAAGGTTGTACAGTAACACAGCTCAGTAGAGGACTATTGACTCCCTGCCTGTCTCCTGTCCATCTCCTGCTGCGTGTCTGGGCCACAGAGCCCACCTGTCACCGTCTGTCGCTCTCTGTTTATATTAAGACATAATCAATGGAAGAAGACAAGAGGCCTGGATAAGTGACTGGTTGATAGGCTGTTTAGGGGAATTCATTAACATACTGTACTGCACAGTGTATTAGGATCCAAYATAGTGCCTATCTCAATTACTGTATATGAGTGTATAAAGCTATCGATCACGTGACAACGTTCATTCCTATGTGAATACTCAATAGCGCATCGAGGCCAAATGAAGTCGGTTAAGATGGTGTCTAATATGCAGTTTGAGGTACTCCAGAAAGTGACGTTGCAGGCTAGCTCAGTGCTGCCYCCTCTCATTGACTAACTTGAGTTCAAGGCAGACCGGGGTACTGCAGGCTACCATTAGCAACTAAACGATCCTTATAACTTATTATTTGTGCGATTTCAAAATAATTGGTTAAAGGACATACATCTGGTGTATTAGAAGCAATTATTGGTACAATAATTGTCTTTAAAAAATTGTATTTACACGAAGATTGACCACAAATATTTCCATTTTCCCATTCACTACAATGGGGGATCCTGTTTTCTGCAAACAATGCCTACAGTACCGCGGTTGGCCTTGAACTTCTGTCGCTTCAATGAAAGGGGGCAGTCGTTTTCCCCAGGCATATCTATTGTAACTTGAGTAATGTCTTGTTCTAGTTGCAAATGCCTGTGCGGACGGCAGACACYCAAAGTTGTAAAACCGGAAAACATAAACACAGTTGAGATTTAACTTGAAAAGCTTRTCCGTCAACTCCCTGTTGCGTTCATAATATTTGACGAGGGGRAGAAAACGCAAATCATCCAAGCATAAAGTGATCCTGTATGGAGAATAAAGGTTGCCGTTTTCGTCAGATGTAAGGCTTCTGTGCAAGAGGTGTGAAAATACACCAGTTTCAAGGTGTTAGCTAGGTCAATAGCTAGCTTTTTCAGAGAAGCAAACGAAGCTAGCTGTGTTTATGGACGTAACGCAATACAGGAAGTATTGCCAAACTGTATATGCCAATCTGTCAGTCAATCTCTTTCCCAAAAACAAACTGTGAATCACCCTCTCCYAGGGTGATATCTCCATCTCTCTCCCAACACAACTCTTTGTTTCTCTACTYACTTCCCCAAAACAGCATAATGTTAGCCGTTACCATTTATGACATTATGTCATTGAGATCATTTCCTCATTATACAGAACCACCATTATGACACCACCTGACCAACCGTCCAACAGCGCCAAAGCCCGGGCCAAGCTCCATCGGTAAAGGCTGCAGCCTGCAGTTGAAGCCTTCCTCAGTAATGTTCTCTTCTGWTCTCTCCTCCTCTCTCTGGGACGAGAAGCCATCCTTTCTACTCCAGCGCGTCTCTAGGTGGCTTCATTAAAGATCCTATCTAAAATAATCACTTAACCGCGCTAGTAGCCAAGAGAGAGTGTGTGTGTGGTGTGTGTGTGTGTGTGGTGTGTGTGTGTGTGGTGTGTGTGGTGTGTGTGTGTTGTGTGTGTGTGTGTGTGTGTGTGTGTGTGTGGTGTGTGTGTTGTGTGTGTGTGTGTGGTGTGTGTGTGTGTGTGCTGCGTCGTGTGTGTGCGCTTCGTGTGTGTTAGATCCTAACCCATGCAGCATAACAAATTAATTAAATTAGGCCCATCCTAATCCACCGTTAATAGCATACATAAGCCACCCAGAGACAGAGAGAAAGAAGAGAGAGAGGGATGGGGTGTAGAGAGATGGACGACACTGAGCAAGACACCCCAAAGGTAGAATAAAGAACACCAAGTTTCAAGTTGCATTTGTCGTATGTACGGGATACGCATGTTATACATCATCCAATGAAACGCTTACTTGCAGGTTCCTTCTCGACAACGCAACAACAATAAGAAATGTCAAAGATAAGAATACGAACATAAAGTAAATTAGAAGAGAATAAAGATTGTAGCATAAGTATAATGCAGGAAGGCACMATTTATAGTACAATATGTACACGTGTATTGGAGAAGGGGCGGATGGGGGGCAACTGTATACATGTAGCAGTATAATAAGAGTCTGGTAGCAGCAGTTGTGATGTGTGCTAAGGTGCRGAGAATTAGAGCAGTCCACTTCAAGTGTTCAGCAGTCTGATGGCTTATAGATAGAAACTGTCTCTGAGCCTGTTGGTATCAGACCTCGTGCTTCGATAGCGTCTGCCTGACGGTAAGAGAGAGAACAGCTCCTGGCTGGGGTGTGTGGGGTCCTTGATGATGACCAGGTTTTCTGTTTACATATTACTCATGTAAGTGCAAAACCTAACAAAACTCAATGTTCAGTGAACACTAAACACTTAAAGCTGTTGTATGGGTGTGATTTGCAACAGGCGTGGATGGTATGAGAGGAAATCGATGCCTTTAACACCGATTGTAGCTGCCAACTCAATTTCAAATATGAATCAGAGACAGCACTCACTTGTCTTTGATCGATTCACGTTCTTGCTGGGCTCTGAAATTGCCTCTTTGGACTGGACCTCTCTACATAATCATCATCACTAACACCGCCACAAAGGCATAATTGTGGCTAAACCCCACCCATTTCTACAATTTCTAACCCTAACCTTAACCCTAACCTTAACCAAACTGCTAACCTTATGCCTAACCCTAACCTTAAATTAAGATCGAAAAGTGATGTTAGCATGGTTATTGTCTGGCCCTGAATGCCGAACACCAGCCAATCAGAGAAGACAGTGGTAACAACACAACCACCTCTTAACCCAGTTGGCCTGCTCACCTGAAATCTGCTTCCTCTCTCTGTTCCTCTCTGCCCGCCAGCCGCGTTAACTGGTGCCTGACATCTGAGTGTACTGTATGATTTGATCTGTTTATTAATCACTTCCTGGATATAAAAGCCTTCTGATGCGGACATGGAGAGAGGGGGGGGGAGTGAGGAGCATGGGGAGAGATGGAGACAAAGGTGTATAGAGGAGAGAGAGAAGAGAGGAAAAAGAGGGAGAGAGAGAGACGGAAAGGGGGTGGGGGGAGACAGAGAGAAAAAGAGGAGGGGAGAGAAATACAGAAAAGGGATGAAGAGAGAGAGATACATTGATGAATAACAGTTACAGCTCCAGAGTTCTGTTCACCCAGAGATGAGGGCCAGTGTGTGTTCCACTGTAGTAGTAGGTGACGATCACCTGTATAGACAGGGGACTATGCCACACAATGTCAGTAGTTACAAAGTCAAGTAGTTAGGCTTGTGACATACATACTGTGCACACAGCAGAACATCTCTACATCACACACACAACGCGCACACACACACACACACACACACACACACACACACAACACACACACACACACACACACACACAACACACACACACACACACACACACACACACAACACACACACACACACACACACACACCACACACACACACACACACACACACACCACACACACACACACACTCACGACACACACAACACAACACAACACACACCACACAACACACACACGCGCTCACTTCCAAGCCTGCAATCGGACATAAATTTACTTTATGGAAGCAAATCATACCACCTCTCCTGTCTATAGAATGACAAAAAATTACAATCATCTCATAAACACCATCGTATATTCCGGTAGGCAAAAAACGATCTTGCCAATCCGAAATAACGCAAATACACCATGCCCAAACTTGTTAACACACTGAGGTGCAGCATCAAGGGCTGTAAGGGGATGACTTATCTCACGATGACGCAATCAACTCAACAAATATAATGGAATCATGAAGAGAAAATCTTAAGTTAATATTGATAGGCAAACATCTGAAATACCTATCTAAAAATTAATAGCTCATTGGCATAAATGTCAGTCAAAATAGAAACCACCCCACCCTCATTACCATATTGTGCAAAATGAGCGTAATAGGGACAAACAAAATCAAGAATTAGGAAGGCCATCACAACCCTAGACCTCAATATGACATAAGTCAAATAGGTCCATTAATAACAAGCTATAACAAACTAGTAAGTGCGCACACAAAATATTTTTTTTCCTACAAATACAAACAATCTAAATATTATCACCAAGTTCATCAGTTGATAAGGCCAAAGGAATATCCATGCTTCCAAACAGTCAGTGGATATGAAAATATACGATGATATGACAAAATCATTAAACACATTACACATTAAAAGCAGCTCGAGAGGCAGTAACTAAACTTACCCCACCAACTTTCACATAAAATTGACAAAAAAGAATAATACAACATATCCATAAAACCAGTCAATTACTGCTCATTATATACTAATTGAGTATGTAAAACTCCGACTTCAACTTATCTTTAAATAAAAAATACCAGACAATAAAAGATATGATACCACACCAGTAAGCCATCACTAGCTGCCATTCATCATATCAGAAGACATATAATAACATATAGTTGCCAAAACGAACTTAAAAATCAACTTGAAATTCTTAACTTTCCAAGAACCCACAAACATCCTAACGTCACTCTAATCATGGCTACGAAGGTCCTGAAACTGTATAATCCCAACATTGCTATGACCGAAATACAATTAAAAATTAAGCTCAGATTAATTACCCACCCCTCACTAACCATCCAAGGGAAGTCTCGCGTTTCATAACTATATCGAGAAGAAGCATCAATTATAGACTCAGTAAATACTATTTTTGCAAAAACTCATTAATATAAAAAAATAGATAGTACTTCCAATGCCCTACTACCATCAAATCATATTGTTGATCAGTACGACTAACTAATGAACGGCTCGAGGTATCCATAGAAACAAAACACATTAGATGAATCGCTCTTTCTTCGCTTGCCATGTAAATCTTTTTGATGGCCACACGTCATGGACCCTCAAACATCAATTATAGAAGTTCACTGTATGAATGAATCCTTCGCCATTGCAACATGACACAGCGAAAACCATGTCAAGCCAAGTCCCAGCTTCCTTGTATCACATCAGGCACAATTACGAACAAATCTTACTATTAAAATATTGAATCTAGACTTCCGCAACACCCCTACAGAGTTTACTTAGATTAAGTGCCATCTAGACAACATCCTTCACTCCTTCCAAAGTGGCGCAGACAATGTCAAGGCTCACCACTGCTCTCATGCTACCAGTGTGCTCCACTACAACCCGTGTCTAACTTCCAGTCGGTCAACTGATACATTCGACATACACCCTCTCCTGTCCTGCCGGTCTTACTTATGCGGCTACCCTCCCATTAAATGGACTTCCACTACAATGGTAGTCCTCATTGCCCCTGATCGACCTGTCCCGCATGGTAGGTTGCTCTGTTCACCTCATTCAAAAAGGAGCGAAGATTTTCAACTACGCTCCTAGTTAAATAAGAACTCACATAACGTCACTACATACTTAATACCCGTCTAGGCAAACCAGAATGTACTCGTGACAGGATGTGATCAGGTTCAGATAACCACCACTCACTCAAGGAACCACAGGTGTGACACTATGAGACAACAGAGCAAATAAAACTGAAGGCTTGATTATGGGAGCAGAACTTCACAAACATCTCGTGGCCACTCTGCTGCTTGTACCCTCAATGCAGATCAATCTCTTAATCCATATTACAAAGGGATAAGTAAACATGTAAGGGTTGACTCCAAATCCTTACTTACCTTCGGCTACACACCCATCCGCGACCTTTGATAATCAACGATCAACCCAATTTACCTACTATTCAACATGAACATCTGTGTC
>NC_036840.1:7374337-7378564 GCF_002910315.2 Salvelinus sp. IW2-2015 | reverse complement strand
CGCGCGCGCGCGACAAACGTATGCACACACATGCGCTAATAACGATTGTTTAAATGAGAAAATGCTAAGAAATAAAATATTGTGAATCATTTATATTTCAAGAACCCCAGTAGGAATGGAAGAAGCAGTCATTATCAGATCCAAGTAAGGTGCAAATATTTGTTTTTTCGATTTCAATTATATTCCGTTGTTGTACTGTAGAAATCATTATTAGATGAATGGACAAATCATTAAACACATACACATAAAAGCAGCTCAAGCAGTCTTTATACACTACAGAAAAGAAAAAAACCTTTCCCAAAAGTAATTGCAGTTTTTTTAAATCGATAGATGTCTGAGCACATGCTGCACTGGAATCCAATTTCAAAGCCTTAAATCTTTATTTAAACAAACAGCTGGAGAACAAAGTAGTGAGGAATCTAATTGTAATACCCCTCACTCCGGGAACCCTCTATACATTGATATATGATATGATATGTAATATAATATATGATATAACATGTATCAACGATATGGATAGAGTAAGAAAGGTGTCTCTGTGTGTATGACTCCATATAGGAATTAGAATATGATTCAACATGACACAGGGACATTAGTCCCAGCGTTACCACAGATCATTACCATAATTATGTCATTGAAACAATAGTCAAAAGTAAAACATCCTCATCTTCCAATTGCAGTCCACTCCGTTCGGGTACGTGGTCAACTGAACTGTCGCCTCTCCTGTCGTAGCTCAGCCTYTAATTGTCATAGTCCCATGCTGTGACATGGTTGGTCACATGGCGGGAGCGTGTGGCGCGTGATGAGCAGAACTGCACATTTGGGCCACCGTCTGTGACATAATTGGGTATCTACTCCCGTCACGTGACTTTGATAGAATCTGACCATTTCTGACTGATGTTTTCGAAACACTCATTTAGTTAATTCATCTGATTTCTTAGATGAATCACGCACATCCCCGACATCTAGCATGGTTTAGTCGGAAGTCTTTGCACACCGCCTGCTGGTTTGCTTTCTCAACCTAGCTCAGTAACCTTGTTCCCCAGGTCTAAACCAGTCACCAACCAACCAGCCGTTCAGAGAAAACACTCATGAAAACCAGCAGACACTGAAGTTACAGTAGAGGATCAACTCGTTCGTGTAACGTGGTATTCAAACTTGAACTGTCGCATCTCCTGTCGTATGCGTCAAGTCCTCTATGTGTATAGTCCCATGCTGTGAATGGTTGGTTCACATGGGCGGGGAGCGTGTGGCGCGTGATGTGAGCAGACTGCACATTAGGGCCGACCGTCTGTGGACATAATTGTGGGTATTCTCCCTCCGTGCACGTGAATTTGGATAGTATCTGATCCATTTCTGACATGATGTTTTCGAAACATCCATTTAGTTATATTCATCTGATTTCTTCTAGATGAAATCACACTCGCACATCCCCGACATTCTTATGCATGGTTTATGTCGGAAGTTCTCTTTGCACACCGCCTGCTGGTTTGCTTTCCTCAATCGCTAGTCAGTAACCTTGTTCCCCAGGTCTATAACACAGTCATCAACCAACCCAGCCGTTCAGAGAATAACACTCTCATGAAAACCAGCGTCAGACACTGAAGCCCTCCAGGCCTTAAAGTCACCAGCCCGTTATTAAAAGGGAAATGTCATTAGATGTCCAACCGCCCTTTTAATTAAAGGGAAATGTCATTAGAGTCAACCAGCCCTTTAATTAAGGGAAATGTCATTTAGAGTCACCAGCCCTTATTAAAGGGAAATGTCCATTTAGAGTCAACCAGCCTTTATTAAAGGGGAGTGTCAGGTTATGAGTCAACCAGCCCCTTTATTAAAGGGAAATGTATTGGAGTCACCAGCCCTTTATAAAGGGAAATGTCATTAGAGTCAACCAAGCCCTTTATAAAGGGAATGTCATTAGAGTCAACAGCCCTTTTATTAAAGGGAAATGTCATTCAGAGTCCAACCGGCCCCTATATTAAAGGGAAATGTCATTAGAGTCCACCAGCACTTTATTAAAGGGAAATGGTCATCTAGAGTCAACAGCCCTTTAGTAAAGGAGAATGTCATTAAGAGTCAACCAGCCCTTTAATTAATAGAGGGAAAATGTCATTTAGAGTCCCACCCCGCCCTTCTAATTAAAGGGGAAATGTCCATTAAAAGATCCAACCAGCACTTTATTAAAGGGAAATGTTCACTTAGAGGTCATACCGGCCTATATTAAAGGGACATTGTCATTAACAACCAGCACTTTATTAAGGGAATGTCACTAGAGTCCAACCGGGTTCCTATATTAAAGGGAAATGTCATGTAGATGGTCAACCGAGCACTATAGTTAAAGGAAATTGTCATTAGAGTCAACCAAGCACTATATTAGAAGGTAAAATGTCATTAGAGTCACCTAGCACTAATTAAAAAGGGAAATGTTCATTAGAGTCAAAACAGTACCTCAATATTAAAGGGGGAAATGTCATTAAGCGTCGAACACACATTATATTTAAAGGAAATGTCATTAAGTCACCAGTCACTTTATTGACAGGGAAATGTCACTGACGTTCAACGCGGGGCCTTATATATAAAGGGAAATGTCTATTAGAGGGTCAACCAGATTAGAAGGGAAATGTCATCAGAGTCAACTCAGCACTTTATTAAAGGAAATGTCCAGAAGTCAACCGGCCCTATATTAATGGAATGTCATTCAACAGTCAACCAGCACTTTATTGAAAAGGGAAATGTCTTAGAGTCAACCAACACTATATTATAAGGAAATGTCCATTAGGAGTCAATCCAGCACTATATTAAGGGGAATTGTCACTAGAGTCCAACCAGTCACTTATTTATGGGGGGAAATGTCATTAGAGTCAACCAGACAACTATAATTAAAGGGGAAAAAATGTCATTTAGGGAGTCACCAGCCATCCTTTATTAAAGGGAAATGTCACTAAAAGAGTCAACCGCCCTAAATTAAAGGGAAATGTCATTAGAGTCAACCAGCACTTTATTAAAGGGAAATGTCAGCTAAGAGTCCCCACCCGGGCCTATCTTAAAGGGAATGTCATTAGAGTCAACAGACAACTTTATTAAAGGGAAAATGTCCACTAGAGTCAACCGGCCCCTAAATTAAAGGGAAATGTCATTAGCAGTCAACCAGCACTTTATTAAAGGAAAATGTCACTAAGAGTCAACGCCCTAAATAAAAGGAAAATGTCATTACGAGTCAACCAAGCACTTTATTAACGGGAAATGTCACTAGAAGGTCCAACCGGGCCTAAATTAAAGGGAAATGTCATTAGAGTCAACCAGCAACTATACCAGCACCCCAACATCAACATATGAAAAGGCACGTTTCTTGTAAAAAAAAAAGACTGAGGAAGAATGAGTGTTTCCACTGACATCAAATAAACCAATTACTAGGGCAAAGCCTACTCATAATTGGTCAAAGTGCAACCTGGAGTTCCGGCTCCATATTGGGCCCCTCGAGACATATACAGATCTCAGGATCAGTTAGTAAGGGACGTAAATCCTGAGGCAGTGTCCTACCAGGCTCCAGACATGACTAATGAGAGTCCTGATCATGCCTGTAACCCTTTTGGACCCCAACAGACTTGACTCTAACCACTGACCCTCCCCAAATGTGACTACTGAGTCATATGAGCTGTAAATCCTGACTAGACCCTAAGAGACAAATCCTATTCTATAATGACTCCTATTAGAATGAGTCTATGGCTCTTGAGTAACATCATGCTAGCCAACCTATACAATGTGTGTAACACCTTCGGCAAGTAACACAACGGTTGTCACATTGAAGCTGGCAGATTCCTCATCAAGGGCTAGGCATCCCTTGGCAGTGAACTGCACAGATCAGTTGAGGGTCCACAATTGAGCCCTTGATTAAAATAGGGCATAAGTGTCTCATTTAGTGAGTCTGCTGGACTTCCCTCTCTCCTATCTGCTCTCTCTCTCTCTTTCTCTGTCCATTGCCTGGTCTTTCACTACTTCCTCTCTCCTCTGTCAGTCTAGTTAGTGGTCTCTCTCCTCGCTCCACTTCATCTCTCTCTCCGCATCTCCAGTAGCGACAGCTGCTTCAGTAATGGATGCCGTTTGACAGTGCATAAGCCAATTAGAAAATGGCAGTGATTTAATTGGCCCCGGACGATTTCACTAAATCCACAACGAGTCAATTAGTGGGACGTGATTGAGGGTACCTGGGGGGGGGGGGGGGGGGCA
>NC_036840.1:7349807-7373929 GCF_002910315.2 Salvelinus sp. IW2-2015 | reverse complement strand
GGGGGCCAGAAGCAGGACAAGGGGGTTAAGCTGTGACACTGATTCAACTTATTCAAGTGTTACACATTCTAGAACCACCGCGGTTATTATTTGACTTTGCACTTTGCTGGTCGTCTAAGAACATTTGATTAATTGATTAATTCAAGTTGTTCACCTCCCAATCTTTGATACACACAGACAAAGGCAGAGACAGACAGACACACACACACAGCCTCTCTTCCAGGTCCGGGGATATCCAAACCGCGGGAGTCCTGGCCGCACTAAATGGATCACAGGCTGGAAGGAGAATTGGCTGAAATTAGGCCGTAATTCACTGGAYACGCAACTGGATTTGTCTCTGGCTGTGTATCTGCCTAGGTACAGCATGGACACGCAGTGTACACAGTACAAAATGAACCCCTGGGCAACTGCAGCACAGGAGCCAGACGTTATACAGCGTGATACTGCAGGTCAGAGACAGGCTGGGGATTTGAGAGAGCTAGCAACAGTAAGAGGATTAGGTATACTTAAGCAATAAGGCCTGAGGGGGTGTGGTATATGGCCAATATACCACGGGAAAGGGCTGTTCTTACACACGACGCAATGCGGAGTGCCTGGATGCAACCCTTAGCCGTAGTATATTGGCCATGTACCACAAACCCCTGAGGTGCCTTATTGCTATTATAAACTGGTTAACATCATAATAAGAATAGTACAAATAAAGGTATTGTCATATCCGTGGTATACAGTCTGATATTAAACAATGGCTGTCAGCCAATCAAAATGAAGGGCTCGAACCACCAAGTTAATAATGGTGAATTTGGTGCAGCCAGTGATACTGCTAGAGTATATGGGTGCATTGAGCAATGTGGAGTGCTGCAGTGGGCTCATAAAAGACACAGCACGGAGAGAAAACTCATTCTGCTCTCTGCTATGCCTTCTTATCTCGCTCTCTCTGTCTCTCGCTCTTTCCCTCTGTCTCTCTCTCTCTCTGTCTTGCCACCTTTATCTCACTCCCTCTCTCTTTGCCCTTTCTCCAAATTTCCCTATGACCTTATCCTTCTCTTTTTCTATATTTTTCTCTTTCCCTCCCTCCTCTCTGTTTTACCTGCTTCACTGAGCACACCTCCCTCCCCTCCCCTGCTCCCTGCAGTTCCCAGCCACAGATCCATCCATGTCTCTGGTCCCCTGGCAAGGTAATGAGACATTAAAGAACGATAGCCTACGTCCGCTTAAGAGCTATGTCCTTGCTCAATCTACCAAAACACTCCTCGCACGCATGTACGAGCACACACACGCACACGCACACACACACACACACAGACACACATTTGAGAGAAATTGTGGGGATTTTTACAGACAATGAGTACTGGACAAGATTTCTTTTTGATAATACGGTCCAGGGCATTTTACCATACACTCGATCATCCAATGGCTTTTTGTGAGGCACTGGACCGATGCAATAGAATAGAAACAGATGACTGTGTGTTCGTACTCTCAAACAAAGGCTAGTGCAGCTGTGTAGTCACCACCTGTCAAGCCCTGGGCACAGTAAACACAGACTGGCCTCAGGTACTGCCATCGCCCGCAACACAACTGGCACTGCAGCCAGAACACACCACACACAGTAACCAGCTGATTGACACATCGGCAAAACAAAGGGTTAGGCTTCTATGAGCCACAGAATGGTTTCTGGTTGTGGATGGGAGCTTGGCTGTGTATCAGTGATGTTAATGTGTCGTGTGTGTGAGTGGGAGTGAGAGGAGGTTTGCTTTTCTTCCCTGAGTTTTTTGTCTTAGGCTATCTCATTAACAGAAGGCAAGACACACACACACACACACACTCACAGAAAGAACAAGCCACTCCTACTGCGTCAGCCATTAGCTCAGTGGTGAGTGTGAACCAGTAATTGCATTTTGTTATTGATATCATCAAGTCTGACAGTGGGAATGGAACTACACAAATTACACCAATGAGGTGTGGCAATCTATTCTCTACCTCTTTCTCTCAGCCACTATTTTCTCTCCACCCTCCCCTTCTTACACATGCAATTACAGAATAAAGTAATCAGAACACAACAGGCCTTCCAATCAAATTCATTGAGAGACTCATATAGACAAACTGTCAGGCAGTAGGCTCAATAATGAACAAAACAAACCAATCAAATAGAGAGAATACCAGCTCTTGACCTATGAGTAATTGAGCCTTGTGAAATCCATCATGTAACATACTACGATGACACTCCACGTTTGTGTTCATGTGCCGAATGGACTACAACGGCGCTGTGATCAAAGCGTCAGACGTGGGTTTTAGCGCTCCATTTGATTACCACTTTAGAGGCTGATTCACACCCGTGAACTGTTGGCAAGGAAAGTAACGGCAATGCTAGAGCGCGCAATGCTGAAAAGAGCCGCAGCGCTTCGTTTCAGCACCATGGAGAGCGCACAGTACTGCACTGCCATGCGTGCTGCTCCGCTTCAGCACCGCGGAGARCGCAATGCAACCGCTATGCTTGCGGCTCTGATTCCCCACAGCGCGCCACTCTCTTTTTCAACACCATGGAGAGCGCAAAATAGGCTACTACTGCACAGCGCAGGTGGGAGAAACCGGCAAAGGCGTCAATGAACCGTAGCCCCAGGACTCATATTAATGAATGGGTGTACACATCAACAGCAACACGGTGACATAATATGCCTCTTGCACAGCTTAGACTGCAACGCTGCAGCCACTTTTCAAACCGAGTATGGCTAAATTGAATCAACTGTAAGCCAAATAAGAGAGGAGCAACCAAAAGAGAATATAAGGCCACTGTGTGTGTGTGTGTGTTTGTGTGTGTGTGTGTGTTTGTGTGGGGGGGCAGAGAGCGAGAGAGAAATGCTGTGTGAGAGAAATCTATTGTAGTATCTATTGATTTGAAATTTAAATATTGTCATTGATCTCTCTCTGTTCCTCCCATGTTTTCCATTTATAGCTCTCTTCATTTGACAGTGTTGAAGAGGTGTGAATGTTAATGACGAGAACTGCTACAGTGGTTAGGATATGATGACATCATAGGCCTACAGCTTGGCCTGTGAATAAGGTAAATGCCTCTGAGGCCTTTGAATGTGAATGTTGTGTGAATGCCCTAAACCGTTCACTTGAGGGTGTTTCATGTAAATGGAGGATTTAGGCAGGCCTCTGAGACATTTCCCCAACTTTCCATTCACACTGCAGCTGCATTGAGAGAACACACTCAAAGGTGAGAACAACAGCAAACCAATGCTGCTGATTTAGGGTCGAAAACACACCCCCTGAGCATTTGATCACACATCTGCACTGTATGGTAAACTGGATCGGCACCTACCCCAGAGTTGTCATGGTGACGATGGTGTACCAGAAGGCTGCTGGGATGCTGGTGAACTTGCTGGCTGAGGAGCCCTTCTCGGCGTAGAACATGACAGTGGCGAAGATGATGATGGCCATGGTGAGGGAGAAGAGCAGGAAGCCCAGCTCCGAGGCGCAGCTCTTCAGCGTGTAGCCCAGGATGCGCAGCCCCGCAGAGTGGCGGGAGAATTTGAAAATCCTGAAAACCCGGAAGACCCTCAGGGTGACGAAGGCCCCGCTGACGTCCTCGTTGTCCGTCATGACCAGGCCGATGTAGTAGGGCATAATGGCCACCACATCGATGACGCTCATCACGCTCTTGATGAAGTTCCAGCGACTGGGCGCCGCCATTAGACGCAGCAGGTACTCCACGGTGAAGATCATGACGCAGGCCGTATCCAGACAGAAAAATGCCAAGGCATACCGCTCCCCGCACGACACCTGTTTGACMCGATTTTGCAAAGTCCCGCACGGGACCGTCTCCACCACGTTGGCCATCACGGAAACAGCAATGAAGAAGCCGGTGACGTAATAAAACACCAGGGCCATGGTGCTCGTGTGGGGGTTCTCGAAGGCCCGCCACATGGTTTCTCGGAATGTCATATCCGGCGGGACCATATCGTTCTGGTTCTCGCTGTCCTCGTCATCCTGGATTCTCTCCTGGTTCTCCCGCCGCCGGTCCTTGTACTCTTCATAGCAGCAGTCCCCTATGATCTCCGGTATGATCCCAAAGAAGGCCAGCTCCTCATCGTAGGCCGAGATGCACTCCTGGCGCGGGTAGTGCAGCTTCCCGGTACGATAGAAGTTCAGAATGTGTCTGAAAATATCCGGGTCACGGTCGAAAAAGTATTCGTTTGTCTCCTCGTGGAAGAAGAATTCCCGCTCTGTGCTGCCCAGTAAAGTGTCCGGGTACCGCTCCAATGTATTCCGCCACGTCTGGAACTTCTGACCGCTGACATTGAGCAAGATGAGCCCGTCCTGTTTTCGCCGGTTGTCAGGTGGGGGCGTCGGCATGGGCGCACTGGCTACCGGCATCCATCCTATAGCAGCCGCCCGGGCGAATGGTAACCACGCCGCCACTCCCGCTGCCATGGTGACCCACTGTGTGCGACCCGGTCCCGGTGAAGAGCTCTCGACGCTCCGGTGGGCGATCACAGAACCACAGCGCGGCGAGAGGACATCTGGAGAGGCAGGAAAACAACCCAAGCATTAGCCTACTCATATGGCTACACTGCAACAAATCATGCATGGTTGATATGAATATATCGTCCACTTGCTGTTCATTCTGTTTCCTTCTGAAACTCAATAAATAATMAAATCTAAAATCATTGCACAGACATGTCCCACGTATATCCCTACTGTCGTCGATAGTGAATGTAAAGCGTGAGAGCGAGTAGTCAATGGTTCTAGTATCAGTGACTCCACCGAACCAATATTTAGCAGTATAACATACATGATTCAACGGCAATAGTCTGGAAATTGAAAGCACATACAACAAACTAATAATGTAGCCCACTCACCTCCGCGTAAAAGCGACTGGTTTGAAAAATAAAGATTTCCGTTCTCTTTCTAATATAAAACAATCCTCTCTGCACACAAAAGTATGCAGAATATTCTCCCCTTGGAAAAGGGGTTGAAACGAACCAGCAACAAGTTCAACACGGGGGTAATTCCGTGCTCCWAACACCGGGAAAGACTTGGCTCCAGTCATACAAGGACATTCTCGAGCTATTTCTCTAGCCAAACAACACCCTGAAGATCAGCTCGCGCCTCCGGCGTCTTTATCCCTCCYAGAGCTCGAGCTTTTCAAGAAACGCGCGACTGTGATCCTCTTCGTAGACCAATGACTGTATGGGCCGAGTCCACACCGACAACTGTGCTCTGTGTTCGCAGCTGAAGCGCGAAAGGACATAAAATCACACACACGGACACACACGCGCTCAACACAGACACACAGAAATACACAAGTGTGCCACCACCATATCCACAAGCTGCCGCTCCAGCTCAAAATGTCACCAGCGGAGGCAACCGTTGAATAATTATATAATAACCACTAGAGAGAGAAGGGGAATCAATAACCGAAGGAGAGCAACAAATGGGAGTATGGAAGTTGTTGGCTCGGCTGCCTCTCCTCTCCGTCACTCTCGCTGCTTTGCAGCTGCGCCGAAGGCCCAAGTTCCTCTCCCCAGTTCGTAGGGGGCGTGTCACGAGCTCCGGGCATCCTTTAACTTCTGTGTAATCAAATGGAGCGCTCCTCCTTGATGCCTTGCGGATACCCCGTTATGCACGMCCGTGTCAGCATTAACCAAATATCTCTCTGAAACGGACACCGTACAGGCGGTCAGCCCCGGTGGCATTGTGAAATTATACCACACCGTACTGACAGAGTAGTATCACATCAAAGCAATAGCATGCAGTACGTTGTGCATAAAATGAGCTTTGACTGAAAGTGTATTTACGGTGGTTGCTAATACACAGGCCGTTGTTCCAGCCTCCTTGTCTCTGGGCACTGTTACTGATGCTCAGCCGGAGCACCGCTAGATGGAGACAGTTTTCAGGGGAGAGGGGAGCCCACGGAGCCGAGGGCGGAGTGGAGCGCACCGCAKTCGGGGTATCTGTTCTCCCCTCAGCTCTCAGCAGATGTCCTCGGAGACTTTATAGACGTCATCAACGTGATGGATGTATGTCATTGTCTAGCGCAGTGAGCATTGAACCCCACCCGACAGCACTCATCCCTGGAGAAGACACTCAAACCCCCGAGGAGAAGCTGTAGGGTGGCAGGTAGCCAAGCGATGTGCCCTTGAGCAAGGCACTTAACCATACTTTGCTCCAGGGGTGCAGTGCTATTATGGTTGACCCTGTAAAACAACACATGATGTATGTGACAGTAAAAACGTATTTTTAGTCCACTGTGGCCCTTTAAGGACAGGCAGGCCACTCCATAGTAATCTTTCATTACTATAATAAGCCGTCTGTGTTGAAGTAATTGACACAAATGAGTTATGCTTCAACCCTGGGATACATATTAGTCTTCCATAAAGACCTACATGTATATTGCTCATCACAGAGACCACGGACGGCCCCCTCGTTCAAAGGGAAACATGGACATCATTGGGCCAAAGGAGGGCACGCAGTGGGTGATATCGCGTGCCATGCATTCCAAGGTTGGAATCATGTTGSCACTTGCATAATAAAATGGGCACACAGGTTTGACCTGAACCYGATAGTGAAATAACAGAATTTATTGCCATCCTTGATGCAGCGCATGCACACTAAAATGACTTGGTGATTCTGACATGGCGTTGTTGATTCCTTTMCCGATCTCAGTCGTGCAGAGCGGGTATTTGGTTCTGCTGGTAATAGGGTCATAGAAAAAACATCCACATGAAATAAAAAWAAACTATATTGATCAAATAACATGGAAAACATGTTATCAGCCAGATATGTGGTGCTTACCATTATTGCCTTAGACCTACTCTCACTACGTACCGCTACCCTCAATGCAACTTACTGTAACTTAAGCCTCTGAAAACGAAAATGGCGACAGTCACCCAAATACAGTGGCGTGTATTCACGGATGCCAAGGGAAGCAAAAAAATTGACCAAAAAAAGAATAAGTAAATAAATAAAAAAAATGATATTTCGTCTCTCTGTGTTTCATAATTTTCCTTCAGTTCGCAAGAGGCTGAACGTATCTCACACGAGAAAGCATCCGAGTGTGCGAAACAGCGCCCCTATGTCTCTCTACGTGTAGGCCATCTATCTGATGTTGTCTGTTCCAAAYTGGTATGACATTGTTGCCGTCCGTACTGTAGCATGGAATGCAAAGGAAGCCAACAAGCATTTGGCCTCCCTTTATAAAAAAAAGTATAACAAATTTGCCAATCAGCATTGAGCTAAACTGAGCGAGCTCAACTGTGAATGGTCCTGGCGCACCAAAAAAATAAAAGTGTAATGGGAAGCCAGCTTGGATTTGGCATCAGTCCTGTCAAATCCCATTGAGAGCTACATCATTGACAGAAACAACTTGAATTGTTGCATCTCGTTGTGTTGCTGTCCCCTGGTGGCTAGCTAGCTAGCTAAAATTGTCCCCGGATGGAGATAGGGATGTGGACTTGTGGTTTTACTTAATTCTCTGTACTGGCCAATGATTATAATGGCGATTCTGATCCAACCATTAATTCATACATTGTGCCCCTGGCCAGAGAGGATGGAAGTTCAATATGTAGCTAGATGCAGAAGGCTAATGTTAACTATCTAACATTGCCCTTAAATGGAAGTTAGGCTAGTGAACAAGAATTTTTGCCAGATAGCCTAGGACAACCAAAAATAAAAGCGTGCACTGTATGACAGAGTGATAGACCGTTTCATCTACATGAAAGAGAGGTGGATGGCATTGTCATTTCTTTACAAGTAGGGTGAGTCAACATGTTTTTCTATGCGCACGCACACGCACGCACACCGNCACACACACACACACACACACACACACACAGAGAAGTCAGAAACCATGGACAGCCACATCATATTTACAATACATTGATTGGACTAAATCGTTTTTGGTATCTTTTAGTTGTCACTGTATTAGACTAAGGAGAGGTGATTTGATGACGTTGAAATGTTGAAGTTGAAATGGTGCTGGAATAGTGGAGGCAGCTCCTGTTTTCTTTGCGACTTGCGGTAACTCTCTGTGGWTCTAAATCAATAGTTGTTTAGTTGTCCARAAATGTCGGAAACATTAACTTGCTTGAATATGCTGTAGGTTATGTAACTGTCTGTTACATGMAATGTACTTTGTGGACTTCACCAGACAGAGGTTGCTATCCGGTTTTGTGATGAAACAAAGGTGTGGTTGAATTTATCCTGCCTCTGTGTCTTCTTATTGTCTCGGCCTTTAGGCCTATATATCACGGTGTCAAGGCATGTGAAGTAACAGGTTGTAGAGCAAACAACGCAATTATCACAACACAAAGGTTGTAAAATGTTTTTTTTTGGGGGGGGGGCTTGATTTTACCCACGCAACACTATTGCCAAAATGCTCCCCACACCACGCTGGACGGAGGCTCTCTCGCACCCCCTTTGCCAAGCTTACTTAGCTCGCCAGCCAGCATGGCTGTGCCCCTCCGGTTCTACAAAACGGTACGTGTCTCACCGCCCTACGCCTCTAATGAATTATCTCGCGGGCGGCCTCTTGATACCAACCAATTCCAAAATAACACCGATTGTACATTGTCACGTTTTGAAAATATGAGAGAGGGAGAGAGAGAGAGAGAGAGAGAGAGAGAGAGAGAGAGAGAGAGAGAGAGAGGGGAAATTACTGAGTAGCTCTGGCTGTGCAGATATTGTGCTAAGTGAAATCCAAATGAACCTTGGAGAGCACAACAAATGTATTTGGCTACTGCAAAAGCCACAGAGAGACAGTGGGATAGCCTCTAACTCCCTGTTTAATAGGCTGCGTTTCTCACAGCCCCAAAATGATACAAACCTAAACCTAAGAAGAAAAGACTATACCTCCACAGTAATGTAAAGCATCTTTAGTTGACTTTAACCGTAGTTGTAACATGATTTTTAGATAGCAGTTTTATTCCAGTAAATCAGCATTTATTCCAACCATGTTGATTCATTTATTCCAACCATGTTGATTGTCAGAGGGGAATAGAAAAAGGGGGATATAAATTGATAGGAAATGAAAATGAATCAAAACCACTAAACTGTCATTATCTAGCCTACAGATACATGCAACATTTGAATTTTTTGGTTGAAGCTCGAACAAAAATACAGATGAACTGTATTAAGTGTGCTACCATACTTGTGAAAAGACTCAGTAATTATATGATCTCTGTMTGAGGTGAGATGATCATGTTCTAGTGACATTAACCACGTTGAACCCTTTACTATTGACACACAATAATCCAGCCCAGTGTTTTGCGTCGGCATTACGGTGATTTAGYGGTGCTTTAGTGGTTAAGAGGATCGTTGTTCTGTGTGGTTATGATGCTGTGAAGCTGTGAAGCGCTGTCTGTTGTCACCATGGTTACTGGCATGAAGCTATTTTGGACCCATGGGCTGTGTCTTTTGAGCTGTCTATACCATAGAAATAGAATGAATAGAACAGACTTGGARGCTCTGGTAAATTTATGGGTACACTTGCAATGGCTGCCTGGGATTGTGATGCAATCATTTCCAAGGTAATGTGGAATGTTCATTCAAAAAATGATGTTAACTGATGTGGCTCATGCAATGTAATGTATTTCTGTAATGTCAGTTGACTTGATTTAACAAAGTACAGTACAGATTGATAAGTACACTTCCTGCTTTGTTCTTATGGGTACACTCGCAATGGCCGTCAGTCCACCCATTATGCCGTCGTTGACTTGAATGAGGACGCCCGTTCTATTCATTCTATTTCTATGGTCCAGACACTGTACATGCTGGATGCGTTCCTAAATTCACTCTGGCTATCTACTCCAATTTCAGAGCACTCTCGTCTGAGTGTTCCAGAGTGCAGAATAACTGATGAATTGACGAACGCTCAACACCAGTTGAATATGACCGGTGTTGGTAAACGTTGGCTTTGGCACTCCAGATTGAATTTAAGAAAGCACCCACCGTATATACATCTCTGCAAGCTGTAGAGGGTGGTGATGATGTTATCCCTCTGCACCGTGTCACATATTTAGAAGAGAAATTGTACATTTCACTCCTCAACCCAGATTTCTTTCTTTCTTTCTTTCTTTCTTTCTTTCTTTCTTTCTTTCTTTCTTTCTTTCTTTCTTTCTTTCTTTCTTTTCTTTTACTTTCTCTGTTTCTCTCTCTCTCTCTCACACAACCACACCACCACACACACACAACACACACACACCACACACACACACACACACACACACACACACAACAACCACACACAACACAACACACACACACACACACACAACACACACACACACACACACACACCACACACACACCACACCACACACACACACACACACACAAAAACGACAAAACCGCACCACTCCTGATTCAAACCTCTACAGTAGTTTGTTACTCTCACATAAAGCATCCATCACTGGCCCCGTCACAGCACACAAAGGGTATGGCTGTATCACTAATCAGCAAAGGTGGGCAGTTAAAATGCAGTCATAAAAATACCCAACTTAAATCAGAGACACACAAACAGCCCAGAGGGGAAACCAGAAATCAACTGGTTCAGCCTGTGTGTGTCCTGTGCTGTGTTCTTTTTGGGAGGGGTGGAGAAAGGGGAAAGTAGCAAGTGTATCTACAGTAAGCAGCAGCGTTGTATGTACAGGTTGAAGTCGGAAGTTTACATACACCTGAGCCAAATACATTTAAACTCAGTTTTTCACAATTCCTGACATTTAATCGTAGTAAAAATCCCTGTCTTAGGTCATTAGGATCATCACTTATTTTAAGAATGTGAAATGTTCAGATTTAATAGTAGAGAGAAGGATTTATTTCAGCTTATTTTTCTTTCATCACATTCCCAGTGGTCCAGACGTTTACATACACTCAATTAGTAGTTTGTTAGGACTGCCCTTAACAATAAGTTGGGTGAATTCTGGCCATTCTCCTGACAGAGCTGGTGTAACTGAGTCAGTTTGTAGCCTCCTTTGCTCGCACACGCTTTTTCAGTTCTGCCCACAATTTTCTATGGATTGAGGTCAGGAGCTTTGTGATGGCCACTCCTGTCACGCCCTGAACCTTAGAGAGCCTTTTTATGTCTCTATTTTGGTTTGGTCAGGGTGTGGATTTGTTTTGCTATGTTTTTTATTTCTATGTTTGGACCGGGTATGGTTCTCAATCAGGGGCAGCTGTCTATCGTTGTCTCTGATTGGGAATCATATTTAGGTAGCCCTTTTTCTTCCCCTCCTTTCAGTGTGGGTAGTTTAAGCTTTGTTTGTGCAGCTAAAGCCCTTCAGCGGTTGTTTTCTTTCGTTTGTTGGTTTTGTTGGCGACATTTTAATAAAAAGGAAAAATGTACGCTTACGCACGCTTGCACTTTGTTCCCAGTTCTTTCGACGGCCTTGACAACTAATACCTTGACTTTGTGTGCCCTTAAGCCGCATCTTGTCACAACTTTGGAAGTTATGCTTGGGGTCATTGTTCTATTGGAAGAACCCGTTTGCGACCAAAGCTTTAACTTCTGATGATGTCTTGAGATTGTTCATTCAATATATCCACATATTTTCTTCCTCATGAGAGCTTCTATTTTGTGAAGTGCACCACGTCCCTCCTGCAGCAAAGCACCCCACAACTGATGCTCCACCGCCGTGCTTCACGGTTTTGAAATGGTGTTTTGGATCGCAAGCCTCCCCATTTTCCTCCAAACATAACGATGGTCCATTATTGTTATGTTATGTTTCATCAGACCAGAGGACTTTTTTCTTACCAAAAATTATGCATATTTGTCCCAATGTGAGTTGCAACTGTAATCTGTCTTTTTTTATAGGTGGTTTTGGAGGCAGTGGCTTTCCTCCTTTGCGAGCGGCCTTTCAGGTTATATCGATTATGAGGACTCATTTTTACTGTGGATATAGATACTTTTGTACCTGTTTCCTCCAGCATCTTCACAAGGTCCTTTACTGTTGTTCTTGGATTGATTTGCCACTTATCGCACCAAAGTACATTCATCTCTAGGAAACAGAAAGCGTTTCCTTCCTGAGCGGTATGATGGCTGCGTGGTCCCATGGTGTTTATACTTGCGTACTATTGTTTTGTACAGATGAACAGTGGTACCTTCAGGCATTTGGAAATTGCTCCAAGGATGAACAGAACTTGTGGATGTCTACAATTTGTTTTTCTGAGGTCTTGGCTGATTTTCTTTCCACTTCCCATGATGTCAAGCAAAGAGGCAATGAGTTTGAAGGTAGGCCTTGAAATACATCCACAGGTACACCATCAATTGATCAAATGATGTCAATTTGCCTATCCAGAAGCTTCCAAACCATCCATTGTTTTCGAATTTTAACAGCTGTTTAAAGGCACAGTCAATTTAGGTCTATGTAAACTTCTGACCCACTGGAATTGTCATACAGTCAATTATAAGTGAAATATCTGTTGTAAACAATTGTTTGAAAATATGACTTGTGTCATCACACAAGTAGATGTCCTAACGCGACTGCCAAAACAATTGTTTTGTTAACAAGAAATTTGTGGAGTGTTTGAAAAAACGAAGTTTAATTTCCCAATCTAAGTAGGTGGTATGTAACTTCCGACTTCAACTGTATTTATCTTAGTGTACGTATGTAGTTGTTCTGTGTGTGGCCACTGTGGGTATTAATCAATAGCATGTACTCTACGATTTATGGCCATCTCTGCGGAGCCTTAAAGTGTGTGTGTGTGTGTGGGGGGGGGGGGGGGGGGGGGGGGTTTGCTGAAGGAGAGCTAAGGAGAGAAAGGAAAAAGCGAATAACAAATGCCAAACTGTCTGTGTGGCCTTGTTAGTGATTGATGAGGCTGTAAAGGGGTCAAAGGGTCCTCACATTTCAATGCTCCCCTTCTGTGTGACCCATGGGTGTCCATACAGGTGCCTGTGAAACAMGTCCTTAGATTCCCTATAGTATGAGGGAGTCAAGCGAATAGATCAGCCATAGAAAATAATCATSTAACGGAAGGTGGAGAAAAAACAGAATAGGAAACGGACCACAATKGAAATAAGTCATTGACTTTATTTTGTTGTCCCTGTCGGTATGTACTGTGTGTAAAAAATATATMAATCAATCAAAGACAAGGTCTCRTTGATGACCATTTATGATAGCAATAATGGACTAGTGATTCTGGTGGTACAGTRGTAAATGTGTAGCYTAGTATCTACTATGTGTAGTGACATTATTATCCAGGCAGGGCCAAGGTAGTTGATACCAAAACATCTTATCTCTTATTTCCTCAGTGCTGCAGACATCCTTTCTACAGTACACATTCAATTCCGYTCCRTTTAAAAAAAACATTCCCTGAGCTTCACTCACTGTATTAAAAAAAACACTTACACCAATAATAATCCAGCACAGYAAAGCAAAACAAATATCAAGAGTCTCTCTGTATCAAGCACTGTGATATCGATGACAAGTTGTAATTTGGAACGTATTGCAGAGCTAKCCTGGTTCCAGATCGGTTTGTACTGCCTTGCCAGCATGTCATGACAATGACCATACACGAGCTGACAAGACAGCGCCAACAGATCTGGGACCAGGCTATTGCAGAGCCATTCCTGACTATGTATGAGTRTATGAGCGGAAGAGARAGCCTTGTAGYGGCGCAGCTCTTCCCGGATTACACCTAAGACTCTGGGTCAAATGAATCACATGACAGACACTTCTCGTGGTGACTCCATTCCCGTAATAACGCTATTACTCACTGCTGACATGGGCCGCTCTCAGAGGGAACGCATTGGCAACCCGCGTCCGTCTGCCTCTGTCTGTCATGTCGATCACTTACGCCTGGCCCTATAAGTTGACAACACCAACGGTAGCGGGTTCTGTCGGTGACGCCATTTCCACCCTGAAGCAAAGGAAATGTAAAGGGGGAGGCCAGTAGAACGCTATAGGGAACTGGTTTTAGGTACAGTCCATCATTTTCTCTTGAACTCAATTAAAAGGACATAACATCCCTTTTCACATATTAGAAATCCTCCTACGGAAATTAGGCTATAGGGCCATGGGTCAAGATCTCCACTGCTGTACTGAAACAGACCCACCCACCGCCCGTTCCGCGTACACTGATGGGACATAATGGTGCAGAAAGTTCACTCTGGGGTTTATTAAGGGTTTATTARGGGTTTATTAAGATCCAGTTGAGCCCTTTAATTGTGGCCACAATAAGTGTGATGGAGTGATCATAAAGGAAATGACATGTTTGGCAGAGGACAGTGGGCTCGTTTGGATGGAAGGAGAGGATTGTGGATGTTAAGCACTCCCTGGCCACAGGCTTCAGTCTGCTCAACAGTACCGGCCTGGGGATTCTGGCTGTTATGATGATGGGAAGTTGGATGGGGTGCTTCGTGAAGATAGGGTTCAATTATTGCAGTGCCCTGGCCTGGTCCAGCCTGGCTTTGCAATTGATCATTTGATTGGGGAAGTGTTAAGATAGACGACCCGGCAGCCTAATTAGTTGGTTCTGGAGTAGCACCAGTTGAGTCTGAAAAATGATGAAAATAGCTTACAAAAATACGTAATTTGAAAAAATAAACATACTTACCTATATAGCAATAACTCTAGTTGAGTAGGGCTACAAAAGTCAAAAAGCTTATTAAGTGTCAATAGAATCAACTCATATCACTCAGTATATCTGACAGCTGGTAACTTTCTGTTACCTCACCAACAGTTCTTTCTGAATGAGGAAAAGGGCCTCCTAAAGGACCTACCTTCGCCTGGCATAAATCTTTGGTGAATTCTCATTTGGCAATGCTATTGCAACATTTACATATCAATGTTCAAATATCTTCACGTTACTGAAAACAAAGGCATAATATGCATAAACATTAGCGTTTCAAATCAACTCTGAAAACACCCCCTAAACGAGAGAAACCAAATTGATAGGCGCTTAACCTTTACCTAAAGCCGTGAATTTACCACCGCACGTTTAGCCAGGAGTTCATAGTAGTGATGGGAAGTTCGGCACTTTTTCCTGACTAATATATTGACTAATTTTATTCATTTGACTCAGTAATGCCCAGAGCACGTAGTATGGACATATTTTTTATTCAACATTCGACTATAGAATTCACACATCATATAATGAAAACTTGGAGCAACTAACAAGTAACATAAACACACCTGGAATGTCAAAATTGCAAGGTTTGTATTGAGTAACGGCAATGATTATATAGAGGTGCATATCACAGAGCTATGGCACTTCTATTGGGTGTTAGCGTTTCCATGTTGTGATGTGCCNCCTGGTTCCAGATCGGTTTGTACTGCCTTGCCAGCATGTCATGACAATGACCATACACGAGCTGACAAGACAGCGCCAACAGATCTGGGACCAGGCTATTGCAGAGCCATTCCTGACTATGTATGAGTRTATGAGCGGAAGAGARAGCCTTGTAGYGGCGCAGCTCTTCCCGGATTACACCTAAGACTCTGGGTCAAATGAATCACATGACAGACACTTCTCGTGGTGACTCCATTCCCGTAATAACGCTATTACTCACTGCTGACATGGGCCGCTCTCAGAGGGAACGCATTGGCAACCCGCGTCCGTCTGCCTCTGTCTGTCATGTCGATCACTTACGCCTGGCCCTATAAGTTGACAACACCAACGGTAGCGGGTTCTGTCGGTGACGCCATTTCCACCCTGAAGCAAAGGAAATGTAAAGGGGGAGGCCAGTAGAACGCTATAGGGAACTGGTTTTAGGTACAGTCCATCATTTTCTCTTGAACTCAATTAAAAGGACATAACATCCCTTTTCACATATTAGAAATCCTCCTACGGAAATTAGGCTATAGGGCCATGGGTCAAGATCTCCACTGCTGTACTGAAACAGACCCACCCACCGCCCGTTCCGCGTACACTGATGGGACATAATGGTGCAGAAAGTTCACTCTGGGGTTTATTAAGGGTTTATTARGGGTTTATTAAGATCCAGTTGAGCCCTTTAATTGTGGCCACAATAAGTGTGATGGAGTGATCATAAAGGAAATGACATGTTTGGCAGAGGACAGTGGGCTCG
Source organism: Salvelinus sp. IW2-2015 (assembly GCF_002910315.2). Lineage (NCBI taxonomy): Eukaryota > Metazoa > Chordata > Actinopteri > Salmoniformes > Salmonidae > Salvelinus > Salvelinus sp. IW2-2015. Next base: position 7,357,899 of record NC_036840.1, on the reverse strand, counting down.
TTTGGATGGAAGGAGAGGATTGTGGATGTTAAGCACTCCCTGGCCACAGGCTTCAGTCTGCTCAACAGTACCGGCCTGGGGATTCTGGCTGTTATGATGATGGGAAGTTGGATGGGGTGCTTCGTGAAGATAGGGTTCAATTATTGCAGTGCCCTGGCCTGGTCCAGCCTGGCTTTGCAATTGATCATTTGATTGGGGAAGTGTTAAGATAGACGACCCGGCAGCCTAATTAGTTGGTTCTGGAGTAGCACCAGTTGAGTCTGAAAAATGATGAAAATAGCTTACAAAAATACGTAATTTGAAAAAATAAACATACTTACCTATATAGCAATAACTCTAGTTGAGTAGGGCTACAAAAGTCAAAAAGCTTATTAAGTGTCAATAGAATCAACTCATATCACTCAGTATATCTGACAGCTGGTAACTTTCTGTTACCTCACCAACAGTTCTTTCTGAATGAGGAAAAGGGCCTCCTAAAGGACCTACCTTCGCCTGGCATAAATCTTTGGTGAATTCTCATTTGGCAATGCTATTGCAACATTTACATATCAATGTTCAAATATCTTCACGTTACTGAAAACAAAGGCATAATATGCATAAACATTAGCGTTTCAAATCAACTCTGAAAACACCCCCTAAACGAGAGAAACCAAATTGATAGGCGCTTAACCTTTACCTAAAGCCGTGAATTTACCACCGCACGTTTAGCCAGGAGTTCATAGTAGTGATGGGAAGTTCGGCACTTTTTCCTGACTAATATATTGACTAATTTTATTCATTTGACTCAGTAATGCCCAGAGCACGTAGTATGGACATATTTTTTATTCAACATTCGACTATAGAATTCACACATCATATAATGAAAACTTGGAGCAACTAACAAGTAACATAAACACACCTGGAATGTCAAAATTGCAAGGCTTGTATTGAGTAACGGCAATGATTATATAGAGGTGCATATCACAGAGCTATGGCACTTCTATTGGGTGTTAGCGTTTCCATGTTGTGATGTGCCTCTTCAATTCGAGAGTTGAGCTTTTTACTATGAGGAGCAAATCATGTAGAATACCATAGTATGAGTTATAATACCCATAAAAGCTAGCAGTTAAACAGGGAAATGGTTCCAATCGCTTTTCCAACATTCATTTTCCCCATAAAAGATTTTAGAAACATTTAAAATAAGGGCTGTGTTTCGGGTAGGCTTACCCTGGTGTGGCATTTTGATAACCGTGTAAATCTCTCTAGGACAAGGTGACTTTTATCAATATATTCGCCTGTATTTAACCCCTCCAAAATATAAAGCTAATTAGCTGCTAATGTGGCTATAATAAAGAACTACAGATGCCATGATGATCTGGACAAGACTGACGAATCGAGGCAAAGCTAAGAATCTCTGGATTATCTATCTAACGTTAGCTACGTTTAGTAATTAATAAATTGGCTACATTTCTTTAAATGGACAATTCTGTGAACTTGTGCAAGTTTTAAATTGTCACAATACGTGTTAGCAAAGGTGTCAGCTAGAGTTGACATGCAAGAGCTTGTAGGAATTTGTAGGCTCTCATGATGTCTACTTAGATGCTAATTAGCATTTTCGATTCTGAGAGTAAAAAGAGAGCCGAATATATTGATAAAAGTCACCTTGCCCGAGAGAGATTTACATGGTTATCAAAACGTCACGTTATTTATAGTAAGCCTACACAAAACACACGCCTTATTTTAAGTGTTTCTAAAATTCCTTATGGGAAAAATTGGATGGTGGAAAAATGATTGGAACCATTTCCTTGTTTGACAGCTAGGCTTTACGGGTATTATGGCATCCCCACTGTGGGGCTCTATACGGTCACAGAGGAAGGAGAAGCAGTGTCTGTCAATCATAAGCTCTGCCTCTACACCTCAATCCACAAAATTTTCACTTGTTCGTATTGACTTTTATTAAGGTACCCAATGAGGGAACAGTATCTGGCTTTGTCCAAAGATCGCAGTTACCAAGTTCAACACATAATATTTGGTGGCATTGTCAGCAAGCAGTAATTGTAACCATAACATAACCTTCTATTGCGCCAACAACAGGCAGCTAGCTATTCCTGTGGCTGCAAACCGTTGTTGTCGATCCAGAAGACATCCCTCTCTGTTTTAATTTTAATTTTAATGGGGCTGCAACAGGGATACACTGGGCAGTGGACCAAACCAATAGTCTGCAACTGCATTTCCAATGTCAGCTTTGCTAGAGCAGAATAAGATATGTCAATATTGACTTGAAAAATAATATAGCATCATATAAAGCAATACAGCAAAACTAATTCAGAAATAAAACATTAACCTCCAAGAAACCTCTTGACCCAGTACACTCTAAGGACACTGCTGTTTCAAAATAAAATACTTCTGTTAAAACACATACAGTAGTATACTCTGCCACTACCTTTAGTAAGCCAAGATGGCTTAGCAGTCAAACGTCTGTTGTCTTGTCCCGTCCCGTCCCATGTGTATTTATTTTTCTATGTATATATTTCGTATATATTTTTTATTATTTAAAAAAATATCTAAATTCCCATCTACGGACTGAACATACTCTTCTGCAACCCGCCTCGCCCAATGTGGTACGGATCTGCTATTGTTTTACACTTTAGAACACCCATCAGAAGCTAGCCAGCTAACTAGCTACTAGCTAGCTAATAGTCAGTTAGCCACTGCTAGCGGTCATCACCGTTAACTCGGACATCAGCCAGCCTCAGCCCGGTCAATTCCTGCCAGACTGCAAAGCGTGATATCAACCCAGAGCATATCGGACTGCTTTTTCTCTACCACATCTCCACATCTCCGGATTCCTACCGCAAGCTCTGAACCTTTACACCGGATCATCGCAGCTAGCTAGCTGCTATCCGAGTGGCTACTCCTGGCTAGCGTCTCTGTCCCGAAGCAAGCACCAGTTAGCCTTGAGCTAGTCTTGAGCTAGGCCCATCTCCCGACTGGCTGAAGAGGTCCATCAGCCAATTTCTTGGGCTGCAAAACCTATATTGTCTTATTTCACTGTAGAGCATCCAGCCCTGATCAATATGCCTTAGCTAGCCTTTTTGTTCCACCCCCCACACACTGCCAGTGACCTCAACTGGCTTAAATGGTGCCTCTAGAGACAAAACCTCTTTCATCGTCACTCAATGCCTAGGTTTACCTCCACTGTATTCACATCCTACCATACCCTTGTCTGTACATAATGTCTTGAATCTATTCTTCCGCACCCTGAAATCTGCTCCTTTTAATCTCTGTTCCGAACGCACTAGACGACCAGTTCTTATAGCCTTTAGCCGTACCCTTATCCTACTCCTCCTCTGTTCCTCTGATGATGTAGAGGTTAACCCAGACCCTGTAGCGCCTAGCTCCACTCCCATTCACCAGGCGCTCTCATTTGTTGACTTCTGTAACAGTAAAAGCCTTGGTTTCAAGCATGTTAACATTAGAAGCCTCCTCCCTAAGTTTGTTTTATTCACTGCGTTAGCACTCTCCACCAACCCGGATTTCCTAGCCATGTCTGAATCCTGGCTCAGGAAGGCCACCAAAAACCCAGAAATTTCCATCCCTAACTATAACATTTTCAGACAAGATAGAACTGCCAAAGGGGGCGGAGTTGCAATCTACTGCAGAGATAGCCTGCAGAGTTATGTCAAACTATCCAGGTCTGTCCCAAAACAATTCAAGCTTCTACTTTTAAAAATCCACCTTTCCAGAAACAGGTCTCTCACCGTTGCCGCTTGTTATAGACCCCCTTCAGCCCCCAGCTGTGCCCTGGACACCATATGTGAATTGATTGTCCCCCATCTATATTCAGAGTTCGTACTGTTAGGTGACCTAAACTGGGACATGCTTAACACTCCGGCCATCCTACAATCTAAGCTAGATGCCCTCAATCTCACACAAATGATGAAGGAACCTACCAGGTACAACCCTCAATCCGTAACCATTGGCACCCTCTTAGATATCATCTTGACCAACTTGCCCTCTAAATACACCTCTGCTGTCTTCAACCAGGATCTCAGCGATCATTGCCTCATTGCCTGCATGTGTAATGGGTCCGCGATAAAACGACCACCCCTCATCACTGTCAAACATTCCCTAAAAGACCTCAGTGAGCAGGCCTTTCTAATCGACCTGGCCCGGGTATCCTAGAAGGATATCGACCTCATCCCGTCAGTAGAGGATGCCTGGTTACTTTTTAAAAGTGCTTTCCTCTCCATCTTAAATAAGCATGACCGGTTAAAATATGTAGAACTAAGAACAGATATAGCCCTTGGTTCACCCCAGACTTGACTGCCCTTGACCAGCACAAAAACATCCTATTGCATTCTGCATTAGCATCGAATAGCCCCCACCATATAAAACTTTTCAGGGAAGTCAGGAACCAACATACTCAGTCAGTTAGGAAAGCTAAGGCTAGCTTTTTCAAACAGAAACTTGCATCCGGTAGCACTAATTCCAAAAAGTTTTGGGACACTGTAAAGTCCATGGAGAATAAGAGCACATCCTCCCAGCTGCCCACTGCACTGAGGATAGGAAACATTGTCACCACCGATAAATCTACGATAATCGATCATTTCAATAAGCATTTTTCTACGGCTGGCCATGCTTTCCAACTGACTATGCCTACCCCGGCCAACAACTCAGCAACCCCTGCAGCAACTTGCCCAAGCCCCCCGCCTTTCTTTCACCCAAATCCAGACAGCTGATGTTCTGAAAGAGCTGCAAAATCTGGTACCTTACAAATCAGCTGGGCTAGACAATCTGGACCCGCTCTTTCTAAAATTATCTGCCGAAATAGTTGCAACCCCTATTACTAGCCTGTTCAACCTCTCTTTCGTATCGTCTGAGATCCCAAAAGATTGGAAAGCTGCCATGGTCATCCCCCTCTTCAAAGGGGGAGACACTCTAGACCAACACTGATATAGACTTATATCCATCCTGCCCTGCCTTTCTAAAATCTTCGAAAGCCAATTTAACAAACAGATCAATGACCATTTCGAATCCCACCGTACCTTCTCCATTATGCAATCTGGTTTCCGAGCTGGTCATGGGTGCACCTCAGCCACACTCAAGGTCCTAAACGATTTCATAACCGCCATCGATAAAAGACAGTACTGTGCAGCAGTCTTCATCAACCTGGCCAAGGCTTTCGACTCCATCAATCACCACATTCTCATCGGCAGACTCAATATCATTGGCTTCTCAAATGACTGCCTCGCCTGGTTCACCAACTACTTCTCAGATAGAGTTCAGTGTGTCAAATTGGAGGGCCTGTTGTCCGGATCTCTGGCAGTCTTTATGGCGGTGCCACAGGGTTCAATTCTTGGGCCGACTCTTTTCTCTGTATATATCAATGATGTCTCTCTTGCTGCTGGTGATTCTCTGATCCACCCCTACGCGGACAACACTATTTTGTATACATCTGGCCCTGCTTTGGACACTGTGTTAACAAACCTCCAAACGAGCTTCAATGCCATACCACACTCTTTCTGAGGCCTCCAACTGCTTTTAAATGTAAGTAAAACTAAGTGCATGCTCTTCAACCGATTGCCTCCCGCACGCTCCAGCCTGACTAGATTCACTACTGTGGACGGTTCTGACTTAGAATATGTGGACAACTACAAATACCTAGGTATCTGGTTAGACTGTAAACTCTCCTTCCAGACTCACCTCAAACATCTCCAATCCAAAATTAAATCTAGAATCGGCTTCCTATTTCACAACAAATCATCCTTCACTCATGCTGCCAAACATATCTTTGTAAAACTGACTATCGTACCGATCCTTGACTTCGGCGATGTCATTTACAAAATAGCCTCCAACACTCTACTCAGCAAATTGGTTGCAGTCTATCACAGTGCCATCCATTTTTGTCACCAAAGCCCCATATACTACCCACCACTGCAACCTGTATGCTCTCGCTGGTTGGCCCACACTACATATTCGTTGCCAAACCCACTGGCTCCAGGTCGTCTATAAGTCTAAAGTCCCACCTTATCTCAGCTCACTGGTCACCATAGCAACACCCACCCATAGCACACGCTCCAGCAGGTATATTTCACTGTTCACCCCCAAAGCCAACACTTCCTTTGGCCGCCTTTCCTTCCAGTTCTCTGCTGCCAATGACTGGAACGAATTGCAAAAATCACTGAGTCTTAAATCTCCCTCTCTAACTTTATGCATCAGCTGTCAGAGCAGCTTACCGATCACTGTACCTGTACACAGCCAATCTATAAATAGTATACCCAACTACCTCATCCCCATATTGTTATTTATCCTCTTGCTCTTTTGCACCCCAGTATCTCTACTTGCACATCATCATCTGCACATCTATCCCTCCAGTGTTAATACTAAATTGTAATTATTTCGCCTCCATTGCCTATTTATTGACTTTCCTCCCTACTCTTCTACTTTTGCACACACTGTACATAGATTTTTCTATTGTGTTATTGACTGTACGTTTGTGTAACTCTGTGTTGTTGTGTTTGTTGCACTGCTCTGCTTTATCTTGGCCAGGTCACAGTTGTAAATGAGAACTTGTTCTCAACTGGCCTACCTGGTTAAATAAAGGTGAAATAATAATTAAATAAAGCCAGTGTGGTCTGGCCGGGAAAAGGGGGATATGTCATCAGAGGAAAATGACTTTTACCCAGTTCCTCAGGCAGTCCAAATCCCTTGTACCTTTTAATGCAGAATGATCGTCTGGTCCCTGATGCCTTTTCCTGAGAGAAAGAAGTTTGGCTTAACTTTTTGCCATGCCCTTCTTGAACACCAGGCCATCCTCCAAAAAGATATTTTGCCTACAACTGTGCCGTGGCAAGATGCACTACACAACCATGCCCTTGCTAATATGCCATTCCTGAGCAAAGCGCTGTAACTGGTGGTGGCCCCTGATTCCCGCACAGCATGAATCAATCTCTATAGGAGACGGTCCTGGCGCCTTGACTGGACAGTTCTGCCGGCAGCCCTAGAAGCCTTCTCTACACAACAATTGAACCGCTCTACCTTGAGATTACTAATGATGATTCGAATAATAGGTTTTATTTAGGATGACATAATACATTAACTGGCAGCCAATTATCCCCTTGCCTGTTTGAAGCCCTTGCTCTGTTCGAAAAGGCACAATCAAGCAACCGGCACCGGATAGTCTCCTTGCAGGATAACCAAATTGTTAACAGAGGAAGAACCCCAATGCATTCCAAGCACCCACCCTCCTTTTGAACAGGCTTCCGGTTTGTTATGCGAAACTCCAATCAGCAGGACAGAGTAGATCTCCAGCCTTGTCCTTCGTCAACACTCACACCCTGTTGTAACGAGAGAATCACTGACATGATGTCAGCTGGTCTCCTTCTGTGTCAGGGCTGGACTGCAGATAGGAAAGTTTTTTGGGAAGATTCAGTTTTCATTTGCAAAATAGGCCAAAGAGGGAACTTTTGCATTAATTGCAAAATTATCCTGATTTCACCCTCTATACATAACATTCTGACAAGTAATATTAGCCATAATTTGCCATCATACAAACTGAGGCAGCAGACTTTGATGAAAATAGAAAATTTGGTGTCGTTCTCAAAGAACATTTTGGCCAACGACTGTAATACAAATTAGGGTGAAATACCATACTCATTGTGACGCTATACTCAGATGTGCTAAACCTCCTTAAAAGGTCAGAATTCTTGCCCCTTCCTTTTCATCACACTGTGGCATCTGTTGCATGGCCCAGTCCCTGTAGTTGCCCAATTACACTCGTGGGCCGAGTCATACCAAAGACTGTAAAAATGTGAACCGGCTGTGTACTCTGCAAATGGCACTCCATGAACATTAAGAAAGCACTAGATTGGGGGCGCGGCAGGGTAGCTAGTTGGTTTAGGAGCGATTTGGACTAGGTAACCGAAAGTTGTCGACTAAGCCTTCACAATCCCCCGCGCTGAAACCAAGGTACAAATCTTGTACAGTTTTCTGCCCCATAACAGGCAGTTCCAACCCCACTGTTCCTAGAGGCGTCAGCTGAAAGTAAGAATTTGTTCTTAACGACATTGCCTAGATTAAATTAAAGCGTTAAAAAAAAAAAATAACAAGG
>NC_036840.1:7340809-7349615 GCF_002910315.2 Salvelinus sp. IW2-2015 | reverse complement strand
AAGATAGATTGGGGTTAAGGCCCTGTGATAAACAAGCATCCTGTCCAGGGGGTGTACTTGTACATCAAGCTGCCTCACGCTACAGAAACAGGAGATCTATGAGCCATTCCGGCTCGTTCTATGTATGAGTCTCAWAATATATGAACAYGTTTATGGGATGGGTAACAAGGCTGAGGTGTGTTTGGGTGTGTGGTAGAGGCCTGAGGCATGGGAATTAGGGCTGGGGAATTGCGTATTATGGATCCCCTTTAGCTGCTGCCAACATACTAAGTGTGTGCCCTCAGGCCCATACTCCACTACCACATATCTACAACACAAAATCCACGTGTACGTGTGTGTAAGGTGTGTATGTTTTCATGTGTGTGTATGCATGTGTCTATCCCTATGTGTGTGTTGCTTCACAGCAACACACTGTTCCATAAGGTGTATTTTTTTTTTTTTTACTTGTTCCACATCAGTTACCAGTTACCTGAAATACAAAGGAGAGGTACTGGGCAGAATATAGATTTTTTTTACGGACAGTAAAAAAGTTACAAATAGAATAGTTGTATAGGTTATGAAAATGAAAATCCAGATGTAAAACAGAAGCTGTACTTCCCGTATAGAGGTACATCAAATCAGGAAGTATATCAAAGGACTCACCTGATGTGGAATAGAGTTCCATGTAGTCATGTCTCTATGTAGTACTCTGCACCTCCCATAGTCTGTTCTGGACTTGGGGACTGTGAAGAGACCACTGGTGGCATGCCTTGTGTGGTATGCACGGGTGTCTGAGCTTTGTGCTAGTCGTTTAAACAGACAGCTCAGTGCTTTCAACATGTCAATACATCTCACGGATACAAGTAGCGATGAAGTCAATCTCTCTACTTTGAGCCAGGAGAGATTGACATGCGAATGATTCATATTTGCTCTCTGTAGTAGCTGACGTGCATAGTGTTGMGTCATCAGCATACATAGATACACTGTTTTTACTCAAAGCCAGTGGCATGTCATTAGTAAACATTGAAAAAAGTAAGGGGCCTAGACAGCTACGCTGGGGAATTACTGATTCTACCTGGATTATGTTGGAGAGGCTTCCATTAAAGGACACCCTCTGTGTTCTGTTAGACAGGTAAGTCATACTGGTGGAGGAGTCTGCATAGGGTTGAATGACTGTACTGTTAGTCTATTCACATACCTTTTCATGGATTTAAATGTGTTAATATTGGAGAGGGAATCTGTGATATTCTCTGATAATTCTATGATTAGAAGCAGTGTGAGCTGGGAAGAAATACATTTTTATTTGTGGTGAAAAATGTCAAATAAAAAAAACNTTCTGTTAGACAGGTAAGTCTTACTGGTGGAGGAGTCTGCATAGGGGTGAATGACTGTACTGTTAGTCTATTCACATACCTTTTCATGGATTTAAATGTGTTAATATTGGAGAGGGAATCTGTGATATTCTCTGATAATTCTATGATTAGAAGCAGTGTGAGCTGGGAAGAAATACATTTTTATTTGTGGTGAAAAATGTCAAATAAAAAAAACWAGAAAAATAAGCTGCGTTKGGTAGAACGGCGAAGAAGCCGACTTCAGCCTCTCTGTGCCAGAGATGTTCTATGTGGCTTTGTCTGTGCGCAAGATATGACAAATCTATTGATGGATAAATTCATCTCTGCTTCCGCTGGGACACTTCTCAGCTATGTAGCAATGATGATAAAAAAAAACTCTTTATCTTTGACAAAGCCAAATACTATTTCTTTCTTCCACGTTATCGACTGTGTCATCGACTGACAGATTGCTATAACATMATGTGGTTATCTGAAACGTAAAATATCTATGCAGGCATTGTAAGATCTGGCATGCGTCTTCAACCCCTGGGSAGAAGAACGCGCCCAAAAGCTCAACTCTCGAATAGAGCGGTGAGAACATGGAGGAGCTTTGCGGACCCTTCTTGTCYGGGAAGTAATTCACCCATTCACTGTAGTCGTTATAGCTCAGTAGAGTTGCTATTTCCTCGAGTTTGCTTGTGTCAATTAACTCGTGACGTTCATGGATTACTCATTATATTAAGAATGTCCAATTCAATCAAAAAATACAATAGTCAGTTGAAAAAAGGTTTTGGGTACAAGACTGTGTAAGTAATTGGCTGTGCTGGGAAAATCACTACATATCCATTTGAGCCAAGCACGGACAGGCTGCCCATTGTCACAGTTCCACACCAGTCATAAACTTCCAGCTAAACTACRGCAATGATGCTGATGGATCTCTAAACTGAACTTGGATCTGTGTTAATTAGCAAGGATATCCTTTGCGGATAGCTGTTTGACATCTCCACTTATTAGAAATTGCGYTCAAATCAAAACTTTGTTTGTACATATTGAACATATTTCTTTATTATTCTATGTAGTGTAATTACTCAGATTTTATTTTGTTACAGGTTTTTTTAAGCTGTTCCATTTTTTTGTTGTTGCTATTTTTGAYTGCTTTCTTCTATTTTAGTTCTTTGACCAATTAGCTTCTTAGCTAGCTAGCTATCCCGTGTTTTGGCAGTCTAGCTAAGTTTTCAATTTAGAAAACGARTTGGAGAAATGGGCAAGTGTTTTGTAACAGACTACAACCATCGCTATTGAGTGCACAACTATGAGAGAGCGATGGATCAGAAATATAAGGTAMGTCAGCTATCCCATTCCCCATGCCGGTACCTAGCAAGCTAATGATTGTCATGTGTTTCACTTTCTCATCATAGCTAGCTACATTGCTACAACATGAATCAAGTAGATAGTGATACGTGTGTTTGTTGCTTTCATCTTGTATACAGCTAGCCAACTATATTCCTTGAAATGTAAACAACACAGTAGGCATGTGTAGCTATCATACATTCTTCCTAACATTACAAGTAACGTCAAAGTGTGTCACCATGTATTTTCATTGTATTTCAGTTGGACTGTCAGGAGGCAGAGTAACTACATTATAACTAATGTAAAAGTATGTCACTAAGTATTTTCATTGTATTTCAGATGGGCTGACAAGAGGTCTAATATTAGGGACTCAAGGATATGCAGCTGCCATTTTCCATCTGGCAAAGCCGCAGGACCTGTATGGTTCAACCGGAAAACGGATAAGCCGGACACAGCAGAACCAGCAGTGCATCTGGAAGCAAGTGTTGGCACAGCAGAGGCTGAAGAGCTGGCAAACACTTCCACAGGCTCTGACATCCACAACCCACCACTGCCATCCACTGAYGCAGGTTTGTTGCCATCCATTGTTCAGGGTATCATTCTAGAGGAAACTCAAATGGAGTTGAAGGCCTTAAATGATAAGCAGGGGTATTTGCGGGARAGGTACTCTGCTTCTCCACTGTCAGATGACGTAATTAGGATGGAGACTGGACTACCTGACATCCTCCTAACTGTTGTCGGTTATATTCAGCGTTTTGAAGATTCTATTGGATGGAGGACGCAGTCTCTTGAGGACCACGTTTTTATTGCCCTCATGAAGTTGTCAGAACTACATTAATTTGCACTTGGCCAGTCTTGTCCCTTGTAGCACTAGCACCACTAGTAATGTCACCATCACTCTTATTCATGTGCTCCATAAGCTGTKTTTTGAAAACATCATGACCACAGTTCCAAGCAAAGAGAAGAACGCAACATGTATCCCTGCTTCTTTTGAAGTGTTTAAAAATGGTTAAATGGTCATTGACTGTAGCGACATAGAAATTGCCACACCAAGTCAAATGGAACAGCAGAAACACATACTCATCCTACAGAGGGRTGCACTCATKCAATCTCTTATTGGGGGTCACTCCAAATGCAGTGATAACATACAGCAGCAATTTGTTTCCTCCGTGTCCGATATGGCTACTGTGCAGGAGAGTGGAGTGTTGGATCATTTTAAGTCTGGAGATGTAATCTTGGCTGACAAAGGCTTTCTCATCCAAGGAATAATAGATAGAGAAGGAGATGCCACATTGTTCACTTAGTATAAGGCACAAATAGAGGATGGGTTTTATTGTTACACACCATATCTACTAAATAGACAGCAGGTGTCTATTGTTCCGCCGTAGACAAAGAGACTGGTTTCTAGTTGGTTCACTTCGCTCAGACAGCAGGGAGGGTTTCCTTGTTCAACTTTGTCGCCTCTTTTAGACTCATGCAGTAGGGTTTTCATATTGTTCAACCACGGCGAACGTTTCTTGTACGTCATTGATTTCTCGTTTTAAGTCCACTGGTCACACGAATTAGGAGGAGGGGTTTATTGTTCACTCAGAAGCGGCAGAGGTTTCCCCATTGTCACGTCACTGGGTTACTCAGACAGCGAGCGTTTTCTATTGTCATCACTGTCCTCTGCTCACGAGGATACAGGGCAGAGAGGGGTGAGTTTATCCATAATGTTCAACCTACAGCGCACAAGACACCTAAAGAAGGAGTGCTTCTATTAGTTATTCACATCAGATCAGCACAGAGGTTCTTTCCGATGCTGTTATCACTACTCAGCACGCCAGAGGCGGTTTCCATTGTTCACGGTCCACAGAGCGGGTTTCTACTTGCTTCAGTCAGACAGCAAGAGGGTTTTCCATTGTCATTCAGACAGCAGAGGGATTCTATTTGTTCACGCCTCAGAAGCTCCACAGAGGGTTCATTGTTCACTCAACACCTAGAAAAGGCGTTTACTATTGTTGCACTAATTTCACTGGTTCAGAATCCGCAGCAAGGGTTTTCATTTGTTCATCATCAAGACAGCAGCACGGGATTTCTATCTGTTATCAGACAGACAGAAGGGTTCATGTGTCATCAGACATGCAGAGGGTTCTCCAATTGTTCATCTCAGAGCAGCAAGCGGGATTCTACTCTGCTTCATCAGACAGCAGAGGTTTTCCATTGTTCACTCAGACGTAGAGGGTTTTCCATCTGTTCACTTCAGACAGGCAGAATGTTTCTCATTGTTACTCAGACAGCAGAGGGTTTGCCCATTTTCACTTCAAGACAGTAGACAAATGTTTTCATTGTTCACGTCAGACAGCAGAGGGTTTTTCTATTGTTCACTCCACGAACATCAGAGGGTGTTCTACACTTATAGTTCACTCTCAGAGGCGAGTACGAAGATATGTTTTACTACATTTGTCTCTCACAGCTGGTTCAGACATCAGTAGGGTTTTCCATTGTTCACCCCAGTTCAAGACAGCAGAGGGTTTCTCGATTGTTCACATAGACAGCAGGAGGGATTTCTACTTGTTCAACCAATCAGACACGCCAAGATGAGGTATTCAGATTGTGTCACTAATCTCACTCATGGGAAGTCAGATGCGGGTCTCTCCCATGTTTTACACCATTCACTGAGGCACAGACAGCTAAGAGGGTTTACTTATATGTTCTCCTCACTGGTAATCCAGTACCATCCAGCAAGTAAGAGATGGTCTCTCTATTGTTTCACACTAGTCTCACTGGTATCTCAGCATGGCAGAGGGTTTCCAATTGTTCATCAGACAGCAGAGGGTTTTTCTCCTTATCTGATGTCACTATTATTCCACGCAGTCAGAAGAGATGTCTATCTAGATTTCATAGTTCACTCTCACTGGTATGTTCTCAGACCAGAGAGGGGTTTACATGTTCTTCAGACAGCAAGAAATGTTTCTATTGTTCACATCCAGACAGGCCAGACAGATTGTTTCATTGTTCACCTTAAGACGACACACGGAATATTCTATAGTTCACTAAGGCACAGCCTACGAACGGGCTTTTACCATGTCTCACGTCAGACAGCAGAATTTTTGTTTGTTCTAGTACAACAGAATGTTTATATTGTTTCACACAGAACAACAGAATGTTTCCAATTGTTCACCCCTCAGAGACAGCAGAATAGTCTTTCTATTGGTTCACTCAGACAGAGGGAATCGTATAGACTTTTGTTCGACTCAGAGAGAACAGAAGTGTTATATTCTCGTCCTCCTGAGAAAGACTACAGATGGTAAGGCTTTATCCCACTTGTATGTTAACGGACAAACCTGTTAGTGCATCCAGCACTGAATAGAATGTTTTTATTCTCAGCTTCCTCAGGGCTAACTAGAATGTTTTCTATTGTTCACCCAGTACATCAGACAGGGCAGAATGTTTCATTGGGGTTGGCCCAGTATATCTCTAGCAAACACATACGGTTCTATCTTGTTCACCAGCAGTCAGAGACAAGACACTGTTTTCTATTGGTTCGACAGTATATCTCTAGCAACCACAATAGAGGTGTTCTATTTCACTTCAGAAGCCAGCCAAGGAGCATTTCCATATAGTCGCACCAGTATAGTCTCTAGCACAGCAGAGAGGTGTCTTAGATTGTTTCCCTCAGACAGCAGAGGGGGTTTATACTTTTGGTTCACAGACAGTAAGAATGGGTTTCATTGTTCACTCAGACAGCAGATGTTTTCATTGGTTCACTCAGACAACAGTGTTTTGCACCGACAGATGGTTCCATTGTTCGATAGACAGCAGAAGGTTTCATTGTTTCACCTCAGTACAAGCAGAATGGGTTCTATTGTTCACATCCAGACAGCAGAATGGGTTTCCATTGTTACTTCAACACAGATGGGTTTCATTGTCATTCAGGACGCAGAATGTTCATATTGTTACTCAGACAAAGGAATGTTATCATTGTTCACTCAGACCAGCAGCAGGGGTTTCCGATTGTTCATATCATGACAGCAGAGGTTGTTCCGACATCAGGGTTTAATTCACTCAGACAGAAGGGTTTCCATTGTTTACTCCAGACGGCAGAGGTTTCCATTGTTCATTCAGACAGCAGAGGGTTTTCATTGTTCACTCAGAAGATGTTTACATTGTCAGGCAAGGATAGGTCGACACTTTACAAGCAAACCATTAGCAAAGGTTCTAGCAGGAAGTCAGACGGTGTTCTATGATTCCGTTCAACGCGTAGTTTATTGGCAGCTAGACAGAAGGTTTCTATTGTTAGTTAGACAACAGAAGTGTTCTATTGTTCACTCAAAGACAGCAGAATGTTTCTTACAGACAGTTGTCCATTCTTCACTCAGATCAGCAAGGGATGTTCCTATGGTTCACCGTTTCAGACAACAGAGTGTTTAATTGTTCACTCAAGACTGCAGAAGTTTCTCATTGTTCACTTCCAGACAGCAGAGGAAGTTTCCATTTCACTTAGAAGCAGAGGTTCCATGAGTTTGACTAGAACAAGAATTGTTATAGTTCATCCGCACAGATTTATGTTCGGAGATGTTCATCTGCACTCAGACAAGAATGGTTTCTATTAGTTCAATCAGCAGCAGAATGTTTCCATTGTTCATCACAGCAGAATGTTTCTAATGGTGTTCACGTCAGATACAAAGTTCGAGTAGTTTAGCAGTGAGTTAGAAATGCGCTAAGTTGCACTATGACAGACATACAAGAATGGTTTCCATTGTTTCACTAGCAAGTTTAATTCTCAGACATACAGAATGTAGTATTCCATTGTTGCCACTCAGACAAGAGAATGTTCTTATGGATGTTCCCACTACAGAGGGTCGAGGAATGTTTCATTTCCTGAACGAATGTCTATTGTGTCTCGCACAATTGTTTCCAGTTCACTCAGACAGCAGAATGTTGTCCGCAACAGATTTCTATTGATTTCACGAGCGTCCCATGTTCACTAGAACATAGAATGTTGCGGTATTGTTCACTGCAGACAACAGATGTTCTTCATTGTTCAGTTTAGCAGTCGACAGCAGAGTTGTCTATTGTTACACTAGACATAACAGAAGTTTCATGTTCACCAAGCATTTTCCGATTGAGGATTCACTCAGGACAGCAGAAGTATTCTATTGTTCACTCAGCAATGCAGTCACTAACCTAGAAGTAGTGTGTTCTATTGTTCAACTGCAAGAAGTTTTCTATGTGACTAGACAGAAGATGGTGATTCCGATGTGAGTTCACTCATACAACAGAATGTTTCTATTGTTCACTCAGACAGACAGAATGTTTCCATTGTTCACTCAGACAGCAGAATGTCATTGTTTACTCAGACAACAGAATGTTTCATTGTTCACTCAGACAACGAATGGTTTCTATTGTTCACTCAGACAGCAGAATGTTTCTATTGTTCACTCAGAACAGCAGAATGTTTCATTGTTTCACTCAGACAGCAGAATGTTTCCATTGTTCACTCAGACAGCAGAATGTTTCTATTGTTCACTCAGACAGCAGAGGTTTCTATTGTTCACTCAGACAGCAGATGTTTCCATTGTTCACTCAGACAGCAGAGGTTCTATTGTTCACTCAGACAGTAGAGGGTTTCTATTGTTCACTCAGACAGAGAATGTTTCTATTGTTCCCTCGAGACAGCAGAATGTTTCCATTGTTCACTCAGACAGCAGAGGGTTTCCAGGTGATAACAGAAACAGAGACAGGCTGCTGATGTAACAGCAGAGAGTGACAGGCTGGTGTGAAGCAGAGAGGGCAGGCTGGTGATGACAGCAGAGAGGACAGGCTGGTAGAAGCTGCAGTTAATTTCTAATTCAACTGCAATCTCTTTGATGAAGGATTCTGTAGATTAACCAACGCACAACCAGATTTAACCAACACATAACAGACCTACATCATGCACATCGTGGCAGCTGTGGCCTCTGAGATAGAGCTGGAGTTATGGAAATCTAGAGGATTCTGAAATCATGCTTCTAGATGCATTGATTCCTCGTATGCTGACATGGATACGCATTCCTTAGGCAATCGTGCTTCCCTTTCATCTTTGAGCTTCAGTCTCTGTGAACTTTCCATTGACATAGAAGGAGGTACGTGTTACGGAAACTCCCTCTGGCATTTTATGTTCT
>NC_036840.1:7331880-7340784 GCF_002910315.2 Salvelinus sp. IW2-2015 | reverse complement strand
GGATAATAATGTATGTTTGTCTTGTTATTCTGGGAAAGAACTCCAAATTAATCAAATAATTCATATCTTCAGATTAATCAATGTATTACAATTATTCTAAATTTCAGTTTTATATAGTTATTGTAAATAACTCATAAGAACAGGCTTCTTAGAACACCATTTTGTCCATGTACAGGACTGGTGACCCGTTAATCATTGTTACTCAGACAGCAAGGGTTTCTATTGTTCACTCAGACAGCAGAGGGTTTCTATTGTTCACTAGACAGGAGAGGGTTTCCACTGTTCACTCAGACACAGAGGGTTTCTATTGTCACTCAGCAGCAGAGGTTTATCATAAGAAGGTTTCTATTGTTCCACCTCAGACAGGAGAGGGTTTCCACTGTTCACTCAGACAGCAGAGGGTTTCATTGTTCATCAGAAGCAGAGTGGTTCCATTGTTCACTCAGACAGTAGAGGGTTTCCATTTTCACTCAGACACCAGAGGTTCCATTGTTCATTCAGACAGCAGAGGGTTTCCATTGTTCACTCAGACAGCAGAATGTTTTCCATTGTTCACTCAGACAGCAGAGGTTTCCATTGTTCACTCAGACAGTAGAGGGTTTCCATTGTTCATTCAGACCAGCAGAGGGTTTCCATTGTTCACTCAGACAACAGAATGTTTCTATTGTTCACTCAGACAGCAGAATGGTTCCATTGTCACTCAGACAACAGAAGTTTATATTGTTCACTCAGACAACAGAATGTTTCTATTGTTCACTCAGACAGCAGAATGTTTCCATTGTTCACTCAGACAGCAGAATGTTTCCATTGTTCACTAGACAAACAGAATTTTCTATTGTGTCACTCAGACAACAGAATGTTTCCATTGTTCACTCAGACAGCAGAATGTTTCTATTGTTCACTCAGACAACAGAATGTTTCTTGTTCACTCAAGACAGCAGAATGTTTCCATTGTTCACTCAGACAACAGAATGTTTATATTGTTCACTCAGACAACAGAATGTTTCCATTGTTCACTCAGACAGCAGAATGTTTCTATTGTTCACTCAGACAACAGAATGTTTCCATTGTTCACTCAACAACAGAATGTTTCCATTGTTCACTCAGACAGCAGAAGTTTCTATTGTCACTCAGACAGCAGAGGGTTTCTATTGTTCACTCAGAAAGCAGAATGTTTCCATTGTTCACTCAGACAGCAGAGGTTCCATTGTTCACTCAGACGTAGGGTTCCATTGTTCACTCAGACAGCAGAATGTTTCCATTGTTCACTCAGACAGCAGAGTTTCAATTGCATCAGAAGTAGGGGTTTCCATTGTTCACTCAGACAGCAGAAGTTTATTGTTCACTCAGACAGCAGAGGTTTCTTTGTCACTCAGACAGTGAATGTTTCATTGTTCACTCAGAGAGCAGAGGGTTTCCATTGTTCACTCAGACAGTAAGAGGGTTTCCATTGTTCACTCAGACACAGAGGGTTTCCATTTTCACTCAGACAGCAGAGGGTTCCATTGTTCACTCAGACAGCAGAGGGTTTCCATTGTTCACTCAGACAGCAGAGGGTTTCCATTGTTCACTCAGACAGCAGAGGGTTTCCATGTTCTCCTCAGACAGCAGAGGGTTACCATTGTTCACTCAGACAGCAGAGGTTTCCATTGTTCACTCAGACAGAGAGGGTTTCCATTGTTCACTCAGACAGAGAGGGTTCTCATGTTCACTCAGACAGCAGAGGGTTTCCATTGTTCACTCAGACAGCAGAAGGTTTCCATTGTTCACTCAGACAGCAAGGGTTTCTATTGTTCACTCAGACAACAGAGGGTTTCTATTGTTCACCAGACAGAAGAATGTTTCCATTGTTCACTCAGACAGTAGAGGTTTCCATTGTTCACTCAGACAACAGAATGTTTATATGTTCACTCAGACAACAGAATGTTCCATTGTTCACTCAGACAACAGAATGTTTTCATTGTCACTCAGACAAACAGAATGTTTCCATTGTTCACTCAGACAGCAGAATGTTTCTATTGTTCACTCAGACAGCAGAGGGTTTCTATTGTTCACTCAGAAAGCAGAATGTTTCCATTGTTCACTCAGACAGCAGAGGGTTTCCATTGTTCACTCAGACCAGTAGAGGTTCCATTGTCTCACTCAGACAGCAGAATGTTCCATTGTTCACCAGACAGCAGAGGGTTTCCATTGTTCACTCAGACAGTGATGGTTTCCATTGTTCACTCAGACAGCAGAATGGTTTATTGTTCACTCAGACAACAGAGGTTTCTATTGTCACTCACAGAGAATTTTCCATGTTCATCAGACGTAGAGGGTTTCCATTGTTCACTCAGACAGCAGAGGGTTTCCATTGTTCACTCAGACAGCAGAGGGTTTCCATTGTCACTCAGACAGCAGAGTGTTCCATTGTTCACTCAGACAGTAAAGGTTTCCATTGTTCACTCAGACAGCAGAGGGTTTCCATTTGTTCACTCAGACAGCAGAGGGTTTCCATTGTTCACTCAGACAGCAGAGTTTCCATTGTCACTCAGACAGCAAGGGTTTCCATTGTTCACTCAGACAAGAGAGTTTCATTGTTCACCAACATAGAGTTTCATTGTTTCACTCAGACAGCAGAAGGTTTCCATTGTTCACTCAGACAGCAGAATGTTTTCCATTGTTCACTCAGACAGCAGAGGTTTCTATTGTTCACTCAGACAGCAAAATGTTTCCATTGGTCACTCAGACAGCAGAATGTTTCCATTGTTCACTCAGACAACAGAGGGTTCCATTGTTCACTCAGACAGCAGAATGTTCTATTGTCACTCAGACAAACAGAATGTTTCTATTGTTCACTCAGACAGCAGAATGTTTCCATTGTTCACTCAGACACAGAAGTCTATTGGTCACTCAGACAACAGAATGTTTCCATTGTCACTCAGCAGCAGAAGTTTCTATTGTTCACTCAGACACACAGAATGTTCCATTGTTCACTCAGACAACAGAATGTTTCATTGTTCACTCAGACAGCAGAATGTTTCATTGTTCACTCAGACAGCAGAGGGTTCTATTGTTCACTCAGACAGCAGAATTTGTCCATTGTCACTCAGACAAGCAGAGGGTTTCCATTGTTCTACCTCAGAACAGTAGAGGGTCCATTGTTCACTCAGACAGAGGGGTTTCCATTGTTCACTCAGACAGCCAGAGGTTTCCATTGTTCACGTCAGACAGAGAGGGTTTCCATTGTTTCACTCAGACAGAGAGGGTTTCATTGTTCACTCAGACAGCAGAGGTTTCCATTGTTCACTCAGCAGCAAGAGTTTCCATTGTTCACTCAGACAGCAGAGGGTTTCTATGTTCCACTCAGACAAAATCAATATTTAATAACGCTAATCAAAATATTTACAAATATAATGAGAGTGATCATAAAAAGGTAGGAAATAGAATGAAAGACAATAAAAATAACTCAAGATATCTGAATATTAAAAATGTGATACTCGGTCTGTGAACAACGTCTGTTGTCATTGGCTCTGGTTTGGCCAAACTGAGGTGAAYAAAGGCAAGATGGAGGTGGGTCCTCCTTTGTMCTGAGTTGTTCTGGTGGTGGTTTCTTGCTCCTTCCATCTGAGTTCGGATGGTCCCTCGTGGGCTGCTCCTTTGGGTTGTGTACCTGGTTGCTCTGTCTGCTGGCTCTTCCTTTGAGTTGCAGAAGCTGTGCTCTAAATTATCTTCTCCTTCTTTCTTTAGACAAGGTTAGCTGAAATGTACCGTTCAGGCTACACTAGCTCTATAAAGACTAAGTCTCCTTCTGAGACTGTTTAGTGCATGGGCTCTTCTGTCTCAATTTCTGTACTGGATTACAGGTACTATTCCCTAAAAGATAACTTCCCTAACTTATCAATTCACCAGTTCTTGCCATTAAAACCAAAGGTCCAGGCCCTGAGGTCGCCTACTAAAGATGAAGGTTCTCCTCCCTCCTCGAGAGAGGTCCAGCTTGAGAGGTCCAGCTGGATAAGAGGCTAAGAGMTAAGAKRGTGAGGGGGAGACAGCAGAGTCCTTTTGTAGTCATGTGAGGTCACATGACCCTTTGTCTTGGAGAGGGAGAGAGAGCGCTTGGAGGAACTCGGTAGTCCATAACAGTTCAGCATTATAGACRGACAGTAAAAGGATGTTCAACATTATTCAAAATATGAGATTAAAATGACACATCACTACACAGCTAAGTGTCTGACTGACAAATGCAAACCCTCTGCTATCCAAGTGACCAATGGAAAAGCCACCTGCCTTTGCTGTCATCACCAGTGAGAACATCATTAAGGTAATTTGGCACAGTCAACTTTTAGAAGGTTAGCCTAATCATTTAAACCACCTAAATATATTCACATTCACTGAACATTTAGTATTTGAAACTCAAACATTTATTTCCCAACTGCTTTTTCCATAATCCTGCAGACTCTTTATCATTCTCTATAGCTAATATTCCAATGCAGTCAACATTATGCATGCCCACCACGGCATTGGACAGATGCTGACATTTGACAACTCATCTGGTTTAGAAATCAAACTCTGGTCATTATTGCAGAGCATATTGTTTACATTTTGCCCAGCTGTTTTTAGAGAAGATTGTATTGAAAGGTATACGTGYAGGAAATGTCATRTTGGCTAATATGCATATGCAGCTGTCGTTTTGAAACCTCCATTCCAGCATACATGACACACACATCTTTCCAKTTACATGCTTGCATTTGGGTTTCTATGCAAATGATATGATTGAATGTTTCTTTAAGCCTGYAGCTAGTTACTTGAAATGAGACATATAACCATGCCAACGCATGATTCAAAACTTGAATTCACAGACAGAGAAGTAGACAGAGAGAAGGAAATAGTAGCTTCCTGAGCAGGCAAGTTGGCATTTACAGTAGCTGGCTAGGCTAGTCAAACTGTAACATTGGCTAGCTTTCAATAAATTGTCTAAGTGGTCAACAGAGTTACCTCTTCATACGATCAAGACAGTTTGCATTGCATTCTGCATATTTCAAATGTACTCGAAAACAGATATTTATCTTATTTCAGCCTTCATCACAAAACGGGTTTTACATGAGCCTGTGTTTACATCTTAGATAGAAGCAGGGTGCCTTCATCACGAGGGGGATTTTCGGGAGTTCTGATTGGTTCCACGTGCGTTTAGGGCAGCGACAAATGTATCAGATCAGACACAGTGTTTGAAATATAATTGTTATGAGAAAATTGGACGAATTGAAGGTGGCCAACAAATGTTACAGTCACCATAACGAATGTTTTACTGTCATAATACAAAAAAAATCAATCTCCTCCTTTGAGCAGGGATCGAGGTCAAGTTAATTTTTGGGCCGCTTTTGGCCCATCACGTATGATTATTCAAAACGTAATTTTTAACAGTGAAAAAAAATATGGTGAGAAACACGTGGGCGGCTTGTACAAGTCCTCCATGTTTGTCTTCCAAGACTCACATGAAGATGAAGGATGATTGACAGCCTGCTTGTTGTCCAAACATCAAAGAAGCAGGTGTCCCTCTGTGTTAGGTGGAGCTGCCGTGGAACGTGGTGTCAAGTAGGGGTGTTCTTTCTCCTAGACAGAAGGTCCCACCTTTCCCGAACGGCAGAACTCTAGAGTATGATTAGCCAGCGCTAACTATTACCCACCCTGTGCTAACCTCTGTGTGTGAGATATGATCAGGGAAACACTCGATTCTTGAATGGTGAAAATGAAGTTCAGCTAGATTCGTCTCTCTCTCTCTCTCTCTTTCCCTCCATCCTCTCCTCCCTCAATCTGACTAATTATATCCATGTGTCTAAATGCGTATCCGGGCATGGTGAGTTGGAGAGAGGAGACGAACTAGCTGAACTTCATTTTCACCCATTCAAGTATCAGTGTTTCCTGATCATATCTCACACACAGAGGTTAGCACAGGGGGCTAATAGTAGCGCTGGCTAATCTACTCTAGAGTTCTGCGTTCGGGAGAAGGGTGGGACCTCTGTCTAGGAGAAGAACCCCCTACTGACACCACGTCCATGGCAGCTCCACCTAACACAGAGGGACACCTGCTTCTTGATGTTTGGACAACAAAGCAGGCGTCATCATCCCATCTTCATGTGAGTCTTGGAAGACAAACATGGAGGACTTTGACAAGCGCCACACGCTGTTTCTCACCATATTTTTTTTTCACTGTTAAAAATAGTTTTGATAATCATAGGTGATGGGCCAAAGCGCCAAAAATTAACTTGATCGATCCTGTCAAAGGAGGAGATGATTTTTTTTGTATATGACAGTAAAACATTCGTATGGTGACTGTAACATTTGTTGGCACCCTTCATTCGTCCATATTTTCTCATAACAATTATATTTCAACACTGTTCTGATCAGATACATTTGTCGCTGCTAAACGTGGAACAATCAGAACTCCGAAAATCCCCCTCGTGATGAAGGCACCCTGCTTCTTATCTAAGATGTAAACACAGGCTCATGTAAAAACCGTTTTGTGATGAAGGCTGAAATAAGATAAATATCTGTTTTCGAGTACATTTGAAATATGCAGAATGCAATGCAAACTGTCTGATCGATGAAGAGGTAACTCTGTTGACCACTTAGACAATTTATTGAAAGCTAGCCAATGTTACAGTTTAGCCAGCTACTGTAAATGCCAACTTGCCTGCTCAGGAAGCTACTATTTCCTTCTCTCTGTCTACTTCTCTGTCTGTGAATTCAAGTTTTGAATCATGCGTTGGCATGGTTATATGTCTCATTTCAAGTAACTAGCTGCAGGCTTAAAGAAACATTCATATATCATTTGGATAGCCAAATGCAAGCATGTAACTGGAAAGATGTGTGTGTCATGTATGCTGGAATGGAGGTTTCAAAACGACAGCTGCATATGCATATTAGCCAACTGACATTTCCTCACGTATACCCTTTCAATACAATCTTCTCTAAAAACAGCTGGGCAAAAATGTAAACAATATGCTCTGCAATAATGACCAGAGTTTGATTTCTAAACCAGATGAGTTGTCAAATGTCAGCATCTGTCAATGCCGTGGTGGCATGCATAATGTTGACTGCATTGGAATATTAGCTATAGAGAATGATAAAGAGTCTGCAGGATTATGGAAAAAGCAGTTGGGAAATAAATGTTTGAGTTTCAATACTAAATGTTCAGTGAATGTGAATATATTTAGGTGGTTAAAATGATTAGGCTAACCTTCTAAAAGTTGACTGTGCCAAATTACCTAATGATGTTCTCACTGGTGATGACAGCAAAGGCAGGTGGCTTTTCCATTGGTCACTTGGATAGCAGAGGGTTTGCATTTGTCAGTCAGACACTTAGCTGTGGTAGTGATGTGTCATTTTAATCTCATATTTTGAATAATGTTGAACATCCTTTTACTGTCCTGTCTATAATGCTGAACTGTTATGGACTACCGAGTTCCTCCAAGCGCTCTCTCTCCATCTCCAAGACAAAGGGTCATGTGACCTCACATGACTACAAAGGACTCTGCTGTCTCCCCCTCACTCTCTTGCTCTTAGCCTCTTATCCAGCTGGACCTCTCAAGCTGGACCTCTCTCGAGGAGGGAGGAGAACTTCATCTTTAGTAGGCGCTCAGGGCCTGGACCTTTGGTTTTAATGGCAAGACTGGTGGAATTATAAGTTAGGGAAGTTATCTTTTAGGGATAGTACTGTAATCCAGTACAGAAATTGAGACAGAAGAGCCCATGCACTAAACAGTCTCAGAAGGAGACTTAGTCTTTATAGAGCTAGTGTAGCCTGAACGGTACATTTCAGCTAACCTTGTCTAAAGAAAGAAGGAGAAGATAATTTAGAGCACAGCTTCTGCAACTCAAAGAAGAGCCAGCAGACAGAGCAACCAGGTACACAACCCAAAGGAGCAGCCACGAGGGACCATCCGAACTCAGATGGAAGGAGCAAGAAACCACCACCAGAACAACTCAGACAAAGGAGGACCCACTCCATCTTGCCTTTATCACCTCAGTTTGGCCAAACCAGAGCAATGAACCACTGACAAAGACGTTGTTCACAGACCGAGTATCACATTTTTAATATTCAGATATCTTGAGTTTCTTTTATTGTCTTTCATTCTATTTCCTACCTTTTTATGATCACTCTCATTATATTTGTAAATATTTTGATTAGCGTTATTAAATATTGATTGGATAAATAATGTGTGTTTGTGTTGTTATTCTGGAAAGAACTCCAAATTATTATCAAATAATTCATATCTTCAGATTAATCAATGTATTACAATTATTCTAATTTCAGTTTTATATAGTTATTGTAAATAACTCATAAGACAGGCCTTCTTAGAACCCATTTGTCCAGAAGGACTGGTGACCCGTAATCATTGTTCACTCAGACAGCAGAGGGATTTATTGTTACATCAGACAGCAAGGGGTTTCATTGTTCACTCAGACAGCAAGAGGGATTCTATTGTTCACTCAGACAGGAAAGGGTTTCCATTGTTCACTAGACAAGAGGTTTCCATTGTTCACTCAGACACAGAGGTTTCTCATGTTCACTCAGACAGCAGAGGGTTTCATTGTTCACTCAGACAGCAAGGGTTTCCATTGTTCACTCAGACAGAGAGGGTTTCCATTGTTCACTCAGACACCAGAGGGTTTCTATTGTTCACTCAGACAGCAGAGGGTTTCCATTGTTCACTCAGACAGCAAGGGTTTCTCCATTGTTACTCAGACAGCAAAAGAGGGTTTTCTATTGTCACTCAGACAGGAGAGGGTTTCCATTGTTCACTACAGACAGCAGAGGGTTTCCATTGTTCACTCAGACACCAGAGGGTTTCTATTGTTTCACTCAGACAGCAGAGGGTTTCCATTGTTCTTCACGACAGCAGAGGGATTGCTATTGTTTCACTC
>NC_036840.1:7313635-7329159 GCF_002910315.2 Salvelinus sp. IW2-2015 | reverse complement strand
CGCATTTAGACACATGGATATAATTAGTCAGATTGAGGGAGGAGAGGATGGAGGGAAAGAGAGAGAGAGAGAGAGAGAGAGAAGCACCATCTGTGGTAAACCATGATGCTGACTTTATTTTAAAGGACCAGTAAGGAGGTGTGGGTTGGAGCTACACATGCCAACTAGTCACATATGCAGACTAAAATCGCACTACTAAAATCGGCACTTTTAGTGAAACATTGATTATTGTGCACTGTCCTTGTAAAACATTTTTGTTTAAATGAAGTAGTTTGAGTTAGATAAAAAAAAACTCTAACTACTTCTACTAACTACTAACTACAAACTACTAATTGTAGTTCATGATATTTTCTTGTGCAGGAACCAGACAGTGATTTACTGCAGGGATAAAGTTTTACCACCAACCCAAAACCCTATATGATGYAACACACAGRTTACTGTTGATCCCACATCAAGAACATCTCAGTAGTATTCTGKAATAAACAGAACACAGTATAGAGACTGATGTTTCCSACACTTTATTATGCCTGTAAAGACATATTGTAGTTTACCTGTATTGTACATATAATACATAGGAAGAACAGACAGCTTTCATTATACTGTGGATCAATCATCCATATTCCTCAGCATCATTGCTATACGGATTTAAACCCACCAATACWAAAAATCCCCAGAGACTAAACAGATGCAGCCCACAACATACAATTACATCGTGAATACTAAATGGACGGCTAGAGAGGCCTCTCTCCATCCCAGCACCAATACTGCTACCGCAGCCATCTGCCTAGACCAGATACTTCACTCGCTCTTTCCAGCTAATTTACCGCTACCAAATCAGCACACAGAACTGTTTCCTCTTCCTCTCACTCGCTCTTGGAGAGTAGTGGTTGTGTGTGTGTGTGTGTGTGTGTGTGTGTGTGTGTGTGGTGTTTGTGTGTGTGTGTGTGTGTGTGGTGTGGCTTGTGGGTGTGTGTTGTGGTTGTGTGTGTGTGTGTGTGTGTGTGTACGTACAGTTGGCTCAGGAAATGGAGAGAGGGATAGAGAGAGTGAATGAGAGTGAGCTTGCAATGTGTGAGAGGCTGCAGCTGGCACAGGGGTGCACCCATTAGCCCCAGTCCAGCCTGCCTGAGTTGACAGCGGGAGGGAGGGAGAGGTGATAGATAGATTGAAGGCCGGAGAGAGAAAGAAGGTGATTGCAAGAGGAAAAAAGACAGAAAGAAATGGTGAACAGAAACGGCGAGGTCAGTTTGATGTGTGAAGTTTTCACACAGAAGGAGAGCAGTGTGGTGGACTATAATGTACTGTGAATAATGCATTGGTCTCAGGTGTGCTGGTTTATAGGAAGTACTTATTTAGCTTGGAGATGGTCATGAAAACACTAGCAGATAATACAATCAGACAGAGGGAGAAAACAGAGTGAGGGAGAGGAAAGGTATAGGAATAGAAMGAAAGTACAATAAAAGAGAGAGAGAAATGAGSCCAGAGAGGAATAGAGTGGATAAAAAGAGGATAAATACACTGAGAGAAGAGCAAAGGAAGTCAGAGTGCAATTGACAGATGGACAGAGAGCAAGTGAGAAAGAGAGAGAGAGACAGAGAGAGGTTGCTACAGTCTTTCCCTCTTCTCTCATTCTGTGGTGGTCACGCTCGGAAGGAGCTCCTCACGACGCAGTGGCATCTCCCGTGACGACCTGGCAGAGGGAGGTGATTGTCTGAGGCCATGTCTCAGGAGGCTCGCAGGGCGAGGCCAGACAGAGAGGATGCTGGAATAGGAACTGACTCCGCACACCTGCTGCCACCTCCGGCCATGGTCACTGGTGCCATCTGCTCTAGGAGCAAAACACAGACACGCATAAAGATGCAGACACACACACATTAGGACACACACATTTGTAGCCTTACACACACACAAACACACACATTCTTAATATTCTTGAAACAGGTTGAAATATGGAAGGTCAGATTTTGATTCATGCTCTGGCTTGTACCTCAGAGATGAAAAATCTATTTTCTTATATGCCTCCAAACCTTGCTGTTTCATTAACACAGACCAAATGCGTTATACCGATAATATAATTCATGTGTGATGATATCCCAGCTAGCACATAACGTTCTGAGAACCACTTGTTTCTTAGAGCTTGTTGAGAGTGTGATTGTCCTATGGTTATTTTGCATACAACCTTCCCACAACTTTCTGGGAATGGTGCAAKATAGTTGCCTGTCTTTGGAACATTCTCAGCACATTTAAGGAACTTGACAAAAAAAACTTWATTTTCTTGGTATTTCATTACTTTAACAGAACGTTTCCTAAAAGTTCAAACATGGTTACATTTAATTAAAATGTTGGTAATGTTCAGGAACGTTTTCCAACTGGTTTGACATTGGGAATGTTTTCAAATAGTTAAGAAACAACATTCTTTTGTGGGAATWTCAATACTTCAGCATAATGTTTCCTACAGGCTTCCTCGTGGTTCTATTTAGAGCCATGTTCTTACATTGTTCCAAGGATGTTAAGTAACAACGTTGTTCTGTGGGAATNTCAATACTTCAGCATAATGTTTCCTACAGGCTTCCTCGTGGTTCTATTTAGAGCCATGTTCTTACATTGTTCCAAGGATGTTAAGTAACAACGTTGTTCTGTGGGAATKTGGGTACTTCAGCATAACATTTTCTGCAGGTTTCCTCGTGGTTCTATTTAAAGTCATGTTCTCAGAACATTAAGAACATTTTCCATGAAAACCACAAGAAACATTCTAGAAACGTTCTAAGAATGAAAGCGTCAACAAAAAACTATTTCATCTAGCTTGTGTGTGTTCAGGTGTGTTGGCCATGCCCACTAATTGGCCACACCTGATTTTAATGATTGCTTGTTTCCTTTGAATGGGGTCTCTTTGAATAGACTAAAAGAAAAAGCTTTGAATGAGTTTTAAAAAACAAGGCGTCCTTGTGGCGCAGTGGACTAATTACATGGAAGTAGAACAGAATAACAAAGGTTCAAATCTCACTGAAGCCGAGCCACAATAAAAAAGATGTGTTTGCATGATTCATTCCTAAGCAAATTAATTTCCATGTGAACTATCTGTGCTTGGAGTTCAAAACAGTTAACTTAGCTTAGCAGTGTTATTCAAAGTCTTATTAAAACTTTCAGTGAAAGTTTTAAGGAAGTTATTCAAAAACCTCCAAATAASCTTTACATTCAGTTCGAAACATTCAAAACATTTAGAGAATGTTTTCAGAATGTTATTTAATTACCTTCAAATAACCTATAATTTCTGTTCTCAGAACGTTAATAAAACCTCCCAGGAAAGCTTTCAGGGAACCATAGTAAAACGTTCTCAGAACCTCCATGCAACCTAAAAATTAACATTCCCAGAACAGGCAACATTTGCACTTCTGTTCTCAGAACGTTTAAAAAAACGTTTTCTGTTTTACCAGTCAGAGAACGTATGGCTTCGTTCCCAGAACCAATGGGATACCAAAAACATACGTTCCCACAATTTCCAAGCAACTAAATGTGCTAGCTGGGATATTACWCATGACACTGTAGGCTTACAAATCCCAGAACACCTTGTGGGTGTGATGTCAGGAGTAATGGATATGTGTGTTGTAGTACCTCATCTGCCAGACTCTAAACCATGTCATGGGACAGAGTTTACGTAATACATTCGTTGATCCATCCTTAATAGCTCTCTAGTCCACCCCCTTTGTCCTTCTTTTCACCTCGTCCGTTACGCTCCATCACTTTCTCCTCTCGCCTCCATCTTCCACCTTCTTTCCAGGGAACCATATTCCACCCCTTGGCCCTTCCGCCCCTAGTACCGCGTGTGTGTGTTGTGGTGCTGGTGTTGTGTGGTGCGGTTGGTGTGTGTGTGTGTGTGTGTGTGTGTGTGGTGTGTGTGTGGTGTGTGTGTGTGTGTGTGGTGTGGTGTGTGTGTGTGTGTGTGTGTGTTGGGTGGGGTGGTGTAATGGGGAATAATGAGTTATGACTCCCCAGAGGAGATTTAATGAAGTACTCACTACAGGCCTGCAGGTATCCTTAGTGTTTGCGTGTTGCGTGTGGGACCACTCCAATCTCGCATGACCGCGCGCCACAGATCCACGAGATGCACAATTCTCTTTCTTGCACTCACACGGCCCTCGTCCTAACTGGACAAGAGAGACACCTACTGTGTGTGAGCAAGGCTTTTCATTGACTACAGCTCAGTGTCAACACATAGTGCCTCCAGGCTCAACACTAAACTCAGAAATCCTGGGAACGAACACTCGGGGTCGCTGCTGACAGGCCAATAGTAGTGTTTTATCTATCCTTAAAGTGACAAGCTGATAGTGGGATTGGATGATCTGTGATGAGAATAAAGGAAAAAGTTTAATACAATCCACTCCCTGAACATTCTTCTGCATAAAATATGCGATAGGAGCAAGCGCTTAGCGAGGGTGTGTCCTCAACTTGCAGCGGGTAGCCACGTTTGCTGTCACTCATTCAGAATGCGCAGTTCCAATTTTCCCTAACCCTTGCCAGCATGTTAGATATTGTCGTGCACATTGATAGCTTGACAGCAAATGTCCTTCGCCATGTGATTTATCATAGTAAAGCAGGCAGCAGCAATCTAAATGAACAGACAAAAAAACATGCCAGGAAAATGGATGCTTGATATAGTAAGCAAGTGACAGAGAAATACACTTCACTCTATCCAAAATCAGACCAGCCAGGATCCAACCTACAGCCCGCCCTTCTCTGTACAGAACAGGCAAAAACCTAGCCAGGTGAGTTATTTAGGACCATGTGCAATGTTACCTTAGACTGACATGAGAACACATGTCTGCGGGCACCCAAAAAAAAATAATCTCCCTGATCACGGATAATTAGAAACAATACTCGGATCATAATCGTATCCAGAAAATTGTCCATATCCTTTACGATACTCGTTTTGTCCGAATACTCGGCACACCCCTACTGAACACCACCCTCTGCAACTGTATCCTGGACTTCCTGACAGGCTTCTCCAGGTGGTGAAGGTAGGCAACAACACATTCCCCACGCTGACCCTCATCACGGGGGCTCCTCAGGGGTGCGAGCTTAGTCCCCTGCTGTACTCCCTGTTCACCCAAGACTGTGTGGCCGCACACAACTCCAACACCATCCTTAAGTTTGCTGATGACACAATGGTGGTAGGCCTGATCACAGACGAGGATGACACCGCCTATAGAGAGGAAGTCACTCACTGCCAGGACTGAAAGCTTTCCCTCAACATCAGCAAGACAAAGGAGCTGTAGAAGTGTACTACAGGAAACGGAGGACAGAGCACGCCCCCATGCACATCGACAGGCTGTAGTGGAGTTGGTTGAGAGCGTCAAGTTCCTCGTCCACACACACCAACACAGTCATGAAGAAGGCACAACAATGTCTCTTCCCCCTCAGGAGGCTGAAAAGATTTGGCCCTCAGATCCTCAAAACGTTATACAGCTGTACCATTGAGAGCATCTTGACTGGCTGCATCACTGCTTGGTATGGCAACTGCTTGGCATCCGACCGCAAGGCGTTACAGAGGGTAGTGCATACGGCCCTGTACCTCACTGGGGTCGAACTTCYTGCCATCCAGAACCGCTATACCAGACGGTTTCAGAGGAATTCCCCAATAATTTTAAGACTCCAGCCACCCAAGTCACAGCCTGTTCTCTCTGCTACTGCATGGCAAGTGGTACCAATGCATCAAATCTGGAACCAACAGGACCCCAAACAGATTCTACCCCAAGCCATGTGTGTATAGCCAAGTTATMGTTACTAATTATGTATTTATTCCTTGTATTATTATGTTTTCTCTATTTTTCTCTCTGTATTGTTGGGAAGGGCAATTAAATAAGCATTTTCACTGTTAGTCTATGCCTGTTGTTTAYGAAGCATGTGACAAATAACATTTGATTGATTTGATTTGACCTGAAGAAGTGTGTAGGTRTGTGTTTTTGTGTGGGTCATCATGTGTACCATGTGTCCTAMAGACTGGGCTTACTCACTTACATCAGGGTCCATGTATATGCTACCCAGCTTCCAGGCTTCACAACCTCAGGCCTGACCAGCCATACATTTACAAGGTAAGACATTCCAAATTCCAAGTCAAATGCTCCATGGTTTGTGTGAAGAAAAAGAGGAGAAGGCTCTAGAATGGCTGCTTGATGCATTGACTCCATAAATGGATTTAGGAAATAACACACTGCACACACACTCTGGCACACAGATCTGGCATGACTGAGGTTACCCTGCGTTCACAAACTCATTGTTTCCCTTAATAGCACACCACAGCAGGCTAACACTGAAAATTACAAACCATCCACTCATATCCACTTTACCAACTCAAAACGAGACACTTTCTGTTCAGAACCTCTGTGGGATTGGAAACTGACATTATCCAAGTGTTTTCTTCATCTATGTTCATCTTGTCTTGTCTTCTTTCTTCCTACGCCTCACGTTCATTCCCCTCTTCACCTGTCCATCTCTCWYTCCCTTTTCTCTCAKTCCTYCCTTACCTCCATATAATGTCAAAACAACTTGTTTGTTACAGTGTTRTGAGTTTTGGGAGCTCCAGTGAGYTCCACATTGATWCTCCTTCCCGTATGAAACACTAAAGCCGTAACCCTCAACAGATGCTGTTCTTACCGTTGTAGCTTAGCACCATCTGCTCACAGAATGTAGGATAAACAAAAGAAAATTCGCAAAAAAATTCTATGAGACTTTTCTCACTCATGCTGTACCTCATATAGAAAGTAGTGTGGTATGTGAGTTTGTGTGCCTGCCTSCTGTGGGGGTGTTATACCTTTGTGTCCCTGTGCTTTAAACAGATTCTGCGCAGGCATTCCAAACGGAATCCGCGAAGGCAGAACTACGAAGGAATTCCAACGGAATTCCGAGGAGCCTCAGTCCAATGTGCAAAATGAACTGCTTTCGATTCAAAGCACAATAGAGAGAGATGCACTGAATTAAAAGCAAATGCAACCGACATGTTATTGTATTGCATTAGATCGATACATACATCAACCCACATGTTATTGAATTGCATTAGATCAACACATACATCTACTTCTACAGCTTTCCGAGAGGACCATCATCCTCCTTTTCCTTCAATGGAACTTTGATGATATAGCGGCCGGGGCGGCGTCAGCGCGTGACAGACAGCACAGCGCGGTGCACAGTCGCTATCCACCCGTCAGTCAGTGATGAATTAAAGTCAATAAAAGTGAAAAGATGCAAAGATTGTCAACAAGAGAGCTTCGAAGAAGACATCTCGGTGACCAGTGCCGTGATTTTAGCATGTACTACCTTTCTGGTGGAGCAACTCAAGACCTATACTAATATTCTTTGAGCGATGAAGCTACCGAAACGTTGACCACTAAGTGTATAGACATTAAGGCATCTGCCTACCACAACTACTAATCTAGTGCTTATGTAACTTCTGACCCACTGGGCGCATGTGTGAAAGAAATAAGACACGCTGAAATAAATCAATCTCACTCTCTACTACTTATCTCTGGACATTCTCTCCTACATCTGTCACAAATAAAGTGCTGATCGCTAACTGACCTAAGACAGCGGAAGTTTTTAACTAGGATTAACATGTCAGGACATTCTGAAAAACTGAGTTTTAAATGTATTGGCTAAGTGCTATGTAAACCTTCCGACTCTCACACTGTAATCGACGCATCCCCTCTCCGCTGCTCCGCTCTCCTCCACGGGGCTAGCGGACTGCCAGGCTCGCCCGCCAGCCACCACCACTTCCTGCCACCCTCATGTACGCCCAAGCTGCTTCCCACATCGTCACAGCGCCATCCACGCTCCGCAGCGATTCATTGGACTCACCTGGACTCAATCACCTGTGTTATTCCCTCCCTATATCCAGACTTGAGAACTCTGGGGGGGAAAACAAGATACTGAATCTCATGACGTCCAGTGATCTTCAGGTCTGACTCTAAAAGAGGCACCCCCGAGTTCCACGACTTGGATGACAACTTCAAGCCATGTATTTTCCCAGTCGAACGCTCATTTGTTTTCAGTCTCCACAGTGTTCTGTCATACAACCTGAGCCTGTGCTTCCTCCACAGCTTCAAAGTCTTTCCAGTTGTTTTGAACGCAACAGAAGTCATGCTGGATTGACAGTACGGCCAATGTATTCACCCTTTTCTRGCCCATGGTGTTGCATGTGAATGTTTATCCTTTTAAGCTTGGAAAAGAGACCCTTAAACCYAGACTTGGAATTTGTGATTTCCAACTTGTTGTGTAATGTTTATGTCCAATGGCCGATGAGCATTGATTTGTTTTATCTATAATTTCTCTTCATATGACAAGGATTGAAAAGGATTGTCCAGTAGATTGTTGACTTGATTCACTACGATGACTGCTTGTCTAGCTTGCTAGCTAAGATTTTTAAAGTATGATGTTGACATCAGTCCAATCAAAGCTATGGTAGATATAATGTGATTTKACGTCATTTTATCTGTGGCCAATGACCTTGAGCCTTCTTGGATGGGCACTTCTAATGAAAATCTGTTGCAGCACCCAAGGGGGTTGAATTTTTGAGCACTCACCTGTAGATTTTGCAGTGGTGTAGTGTCCCCATAAGTGACACAGCACTGAGCCAATCACGGCGCAACTAGAGAACATTGCCAACCTCTATGCTCTGTATTTTCTGCTGGCTGCCCCACCACCACAGAGAGCACTGAGCTAGACTGAGCTAGGCTTTCTGCCTGCGCGTGTCACACCCTGATCTGTTTCACCTGTCCTTGTTATTGTCTCCACCCCCTCCAGGTGTCGCTTATTTTCCCCAGTGTAGTTATCCCTGTGTTTCCTGTCTCTCTTTGCCAGTTTGTCTTGTATGTCCAAGTCAACCAGCCGTTTTTCCCGTTCTCCTGCTTTTGCCTTTTTCTAGTCCTCCTGGTTTTGACCCTTGCCTGTTTCTGGACTCTGTACCTGCCTGCCTTGACCACAAGCCTGTCTGCCACTCTGTACCTCCTGGACTCTGATCTGGTTTTGACCTTGTGCCTGTCCACGACCATTCTCTTGCCTACTCCTTTTCATGGATGAATCCCGGTTTCAACTGTACCGGGCAGATGGCAGACGTATGATGTCATGAGGGTGAGCGGTTTGCTGATGTCAATGTTTTGAATGGCGTGCCCCATGGTGGCGGTGGAGTTCTGGGGCCTGTTGCACAAAACTAGGATAAGGGATTAAGCCAGGATATCTTGGTGATCCTGGCTCAATTGATCCGTAATCCGGTTGCACTAAAGATGGATAGGGGGCAGGAGGATATGTTATGGTATAAATTACCATGGAGATTTATTCTGTGGAGCTAGCCTGCTCCAGACCAGGCTAAATTCCAGGATCTATTTAATCTCATCCCTAATGTCAGTCAGCAGTCACCACAAATGGAAACCAATAGTTATTTCACTGCTCACTATACATTGTTATCACATATAACTAGACCCACTACTGTTTATTAATTTAAGTTTGTGATCATTAATTTATGTTTGGATAAAAAATGATTTTGATGATGTTGCTATCATTAGATAATTTACAGTTTCCGTAGACTAATAAGCATATATAAAATGATAGAATATTAGGCGCCACCAGCGGACTCAAAAACACAAGCTGATCGCAATCATCGGTCGAAGGACCCTGACGCGGTTTTCTATCAACTAAAGAGGAAGTGCGGGCAGTTGTCTGAGCGTGTCAGAGTTGTGGGGCATTTCGGTGAGGATACAGTGTGGTAGAGTTGACAGTATAAGAGTTTCCATAAAACACAAGCACACTGCGAGAGTGGAACAGTCAATATGGCACATAGAGTATCAATTGTCTAAGTATCAATACTGTAAAACAATCTGTAGTTTTCTTGCAGAAAGGAACCAGCTCATAAATTTATACTTTATCCTTTTTCTTCAGTGTGGCATAGTACTATGTCATATAAACAAAATAACATTCCATATGAATATAAAAAACACAATGTGTACATTATGTTCCTTTATTGAATAAGGACAAACAAAGAGGTAAACCTATCAGCTTTTCGAACACTGCACAAAGCTACGAACGAGTAGCTTAACATGCCTACTGATGTGGAAGGATGTGGCTTGACTTGTAAGCCAGCCCTGCAATTCAATGCACAATAGTGTAAGACTATGACGGAAGATGTTCATAACCGACATTCCTAGACCTGCAGGGCACCACTAGTCATCTAAAGCTGACATGAGCATTGCAGATCTTCGGAAGCACTGGAATGTGATTCATGGCTCGGTCAATACGAAAAAGTGACTTATGATATGGCTTTTGGCCTTGGATGCCAAAGGGCCGGCGCCCATGTGTCTAGATGAGTGAAAGTAAGGGGGTCAATTAGGATCATATTGCCATCCTTTGTGGTCATTAGTGGTACCATGCAGTAGTTAGACGTTATGCGAGGTTCAGCGAAATGCTTGTCGGTTAGTGGGCTATCACGGTGTGGGCGACTTCAAGTGGGATGGCTGGGTGTAGTGAGTACGGATGGAGGGCAACTGAACGGACAGGCTGAGCTCTTGATGAAAGCCTCGAGGTTCAAAATCAGTGACACTGTATAGGACTTAACCGGAAGAGAATCGGATGAGCCGACCAGCGGAGTGGTTAGTGGCTTTAGTACGTGTTCTGTGTAATGTCGCTTTGGCGGACATGTAGTGTCTACATAGTATGCGAATGTACATGTGAACTTGTTCGCTTTGTTGATGCGATCTGGATTTAGTAGCAATAACGTTGTGCACTGCGAGTGCGCGATTCACCATGTTATACAACAGAGGTTGAGAGGTCTGTGAGAAGAATGGGTAGAAACGATCCCCAACTAGAGGTGTTGATATGTGTCCATTACAAAGACGAAATATGATAATCCTATCAATGATCATTTAGCCACAGTGTGTGTACTACTCTCTTACGCTATTGCATCTCTAGTACTGTCAGCATTCTGTAAGAATATTTAGACAGGACAATTAATCGCAGGTCAACAACTCAACATCGATATATGATCGCACAGGAATGAGATTAATGAAGTAGTGAGACACTTACATAGACACGTGAGCGCACTTTGCTAATTACACATTAGAGTTAGGTTAGCGGATCTTCGAAGTCAACATACAATTACATCTAAAGGAAGTGCGGAAGATCTGTTCAGTCTAAATACAACTATACAGTGAGAATCTACCTAAAAACATAAACCGCAGCAGAATCTATGCTAGCTAGCCGTGTATGATCGTATATATTTTACCTATAAATTTTGAAAAGAACATATCACTAAACTAAAATAATTAACAAATCAATGTTTATATATCTTTTGCGTTGTCTAGACTAGCTGACTCACTGTGCTGTGTCAATAGGACGGGAAGATATGTGACGGTATTGGCACGTTCGTGTAGAGCGGTTGGATTGGTGCATCCAGGGCTAGGGGCCCTCAATCCACCTATTACCTACATGCGTCGGCGTTCATACGGACCATTGTGGAGGACAGCACAAGCCCCACACCAGTATCGACAGAGCATGATTATAACAGGAGCCGCTGGACGCGCTTAAGTTTGAATGAAGTGAGGGCATGCACATTCTCAGTGGAAGGAGGTCTTCAGCGTATGGCTGGAGGGCGCCTCTGAATATATGGGCTAGTAGTGCTACGGAATCTGTGTACGCAACCCTTATAGCTTCTTTGTCGAGTGGTCTTCTAAGTATGGGGCGCCGTGAAGTGTTAATAAGAGAATGCGCTTGATACAGTGAGACAATCGAATTATTAATTGAGCTCAGAATTGTGCATATCCGCCTGTCTCCAGCAACACACCAGAGATTCACCTGTCAAACAAAATCTCATCATTCTACTCATAAACCAACAGTGAATTCTTGACACAGGTCCACCATGGGATGGTTATTAAATAGGGGTTGTCGTGGCTACCTTGTGATACGGCACTGATATGATTTCAGAGGCCGCAAAGATTCTGGATCATGGACTGAGCCAGGCCAATTTGCCCACAAAATTGCGCACACACAGTCAGCTTGCAGACCATCTGAAATCATAAGAATGAGGAATATTTACACCAATCAATCCACATCATGGCAATGCAGATGGTTCATGGACAATATCAAAAAAGTTAGTGTTAGTGAACATAATGCTGTGTTACAAGATTTCCTATTCACAAAATCGCGCTCAATGGGCACCTGAGGGGGCTTTATCTTATGTGTTGTGCAAGTCACTGCACCAATGACATTGGCGAGAAACTGTCACACAAAGTAATGAGATCCTACTATGTGTAAAGTTTCTCTGTAAGTGTAGATCCTCTTACCTGCAATCCTATAGAACTTCCTCTTAGTGTCACAGAGTCTTCTGTGCCAGGAAGGAGATGAAGAATCTGCTAATGCTTTGACTAGCCAGACACACACTCCTATTGTGCGGCCAAATGTGGCTCGTTGTTCAGGCTGTTCTGCCATCGCCCCACTGAGTACAGGAAAGGCTCCACTAGCCAAAAAAGCGGCAAGCCACACAACATTTGCTCCACACCTCAGTGCATGGCTCGTTGCAGTTGCGGTGCGTTAATCCTGGGACCCAGTAGTCTGCATAGATACCTGATCCATCTCGCAGAAAACCTGTATCTCATATAGTGTAATCGGGAAGGCCAGTGGGTCCAACGGTCCCTGAGACCCTTTCGTCGCCTGAAGCTCTCCTCGAGCACAAGTGTTCTTCATCCACCACATCTCGCACGAATGGCATGCATTGGTAGAGCAGAAAGGAACACACAATTTTGGGCCTTGCATATAGGCATAGTGCACACCTGGTGCTGGGGGGTGGCAAAAGAGGGCGATGGCCCTTATAACGATGATTGGTGTACTGATTGCTGGGAAAATAAAAGAAAAACCTTAGAAAGATGCCACCGTCCTGTTGCTCCGTACAATAAGAGCTCATATGTCATGGCTCCGTTGCTTTACCGAGCAATGGATAGCGACTGCTCGCCACCTCGTTGCTCCGAGTCGTCGCCCTAATGTTTTTTTTTTGTTTTTTTTATTTATTTGGTTTATAATATTCTTTTTTGGTGGCTGGTGTATTCGTTCTCTCGCAGTTTCTCCTTCTTCTCTTCTTTCCTTTCTTGGCTATTCCTCTTTCTTCTCTCTCTCTCTCCTCTCTCTCTGTTCTCTTATGCTTCTCTTTCTTCTCCGTGCCTTCTCTTCTTTCTTGCTTCTTCCTTATTCTCTTCTCTCTCTTTCTCTCTCATTCTACTATCTCCTGTTCTCTCTCTATCTCTATCTTTCTCTCGCTTCTCTCTCTTTTGTTCGATCTTCGTGCTCTCTCTATCTCTTGCTCTTCTTTCTTTCTCTTCTCCTGTGCTCGTCTTCTGCTCTTCGTCTCTTTGCTCCTGGTCTCTTTACTCTCTGTTCTTTCTCTCTAGCGTTCTTTCTCTCTGTCGTCTTGTCTTCTCTCTTGTCTGCTCCGCTCTCTGTCTCTTTCTCTCATCAGTTTCTCTTACTCTGCTACTCTATCTCTCTTCTTCTTTGTCTTCTTCTATTTTTTTCTTTCTTCTTTCTTTCTCTCTTCTCTTCTTCTTCTCTTCCTGTCTTCTCTTTCTCCGTTCTTATTCTCTTTCTTGTGTCTCTTCGTCATTACATCTTCTTCTTTCTTCTCTTTCTTTTTCTTTTCTTTTCGATTCCCCCTGACTTCTTTTCTTGTTTCCCTCTATTCTGTCCTTCTCTTCTCTCTTCTCTTCTTCTCTCTCTCATCTTCGTTCTGTTTCTTTCGCTCTGTCTGTTCTCTTCTCTTTATCGTCGCTTCTGCTGTTTTCTTCTCTTTCTTTTCTCTCGTCTCTCTCTCTTTCTCTTCTCTCTTCTCTCTGCTTCTCTCGTCATCATTCTTTCTCTCTTTCTCTTTTTCTTCTCTCTGCTCTCTCTCTCTCTCTCTGCTCATATCTTCTTTGCTTTCTCCTCTCTCTTTCTCCTTCTCTCCTATCTCTCTCTCTTCTTCTCTCTCTTTCTCTCTAATCTTCTGCTTCTGCTCTCTCTGCTCATCTCTTTCTCACATTTCTCCTCTGTCCTCTCCTCTCTCTCTGCTTCTCTCTCTACTCCTTTCTTTCTCTTCTTCTCATCCTGATCCTCTTCTTCTCTCTCTCTAGCTTCTCTCTCCTTCTAAATCTCTGCTCTTCTCTCTCCTCTCTCTTCTCTCTCTCAGTATTCTTCTTCTCTCTCTCTCCTGTCTCTTCTCTCTCTTACTTCTCCTCTGCTCTCTCATCTCTTCTCTTCTCTCTATTCTTTTTTTCTCCTATCTTCTTCTCCTTCTTCTCTCTTTCTCTTCTGCTCTTCTCTTCTTCTCTCTCTCTCTTCTATCTTCTTCGTTATCTTATTCTCTTGTTTCTTCTCTCTTCTGCCGTTCTCTGCTCTTCTCTATCTCTCTTTCTCTCTCTCTCTCTCTACTGCTTCTCTCTCTTTTTCTGCATCTCTCTTCTCTTTCTTCTCTCTTCTCTGCTCTTTCTCTTCTTCTCATCTCTCTCTATCGCTCTTTCTCTCTTCTTCGTCTCTCTCTCTCTCTCTCTACTCTCTCCTCTTCTCTTCTTCTCTTCTTTCTCTCTTCTCTCTCTCTCTGTCTGCTTCTCTCTCTTTCTACTCTCTCTCTCTTCTGTCTTCTTCGTTTCTCTTATCTCTCTCGTCTTCTCTTCTTCTTCTCTCTCTCTTCTCTGCTTTCTCTCTTCTCTCTGCTCCTCTTTCTGCTCTCTCTCTTTCTCTCTTCCTCCTTCTCTCTTTCTTCTCTCTCTCTCTGCTTCTATCTCTTCTCTTCTCCTGTCTTTCTCTCTTTTTCTCCTTTTTCTCTCTCTTCTCTCTTCTCTCTCTCTATCTCTCTCTCTCTCTCTCTCTGCTCTTCTTTTCTCTCTACTCTCTCTCTCTTCTCTCTTCTCCTGCTTTCTTCCTCTTTTCTTCTCTCTCTCTCTCTACTCTCTTCTTCTTTTCTTCTTTTTTCTCTCTCTTCTCTTCTTTCTTCTCTTTTCTCTCTCTCTTTCTTCGTCTTTCCTTATTCTCTCTGCTCTCTCCTCTTCTCTCTTCTTCTTTCTTCTCCTCTCTTCCCTCTTTCTCTTTCTCTCTTCTCTCTCTTAGTTTCTCTTCTCTCTCTCTCTCTCTGCTTTCTCTCTACTCTTCTCTCCTCTCTCTCTCCTCTCTCTCTTCTCTCTTCTCTCTTTCTCTTCTCTCTCTCTGTCTCTCGTCTCTCTGCTCTACTCTCTCTGTCTCATTCTCCTCTTTCTCTCTTCTTCTCATCCTCCTCTCTCTTCTCCTCTCCTCTCTTTTCTCTTCTCTTCTCTCTCTGTCTCTTCTTGCTTTCTCTCTTCTTTCTTCTACTTTCTCTCATCTCTCTCTCTTGTACTCTGCTCTAGCTTCCTCTGTTTCCTCTTCTCCCTCTCTTTCTCTTTGCTCTTCTTCTCTCTTGTTCTCTTTGCTTTCTCTATCTCTGCTCTTTCTGTCTTTATCTCTCTTCTCTCTCTCTCGTTTTCTTTCTCTCCTCTCTCTCTCTTTGT
>NC_036840.1:7304631-7313610 GCF_002910315.2 Salvelinus sp. IW2-2015 | reverse complement strand
AAGACATCCTATCACAATTTACAGCTGCCTTCCTCGTCACACGCATCAGTGATTCATTGGCTCACCTGGAACTCAATAACCTGTGTTATTCCCTAATTATCCAGACTGGAAACTCTGGGGAAAAAAACAAGGTTGAATCATGAGTCAGTGATCTTCAGGTCTGAACTCTAAAAAGAGGCCCGAGTTCCAGACTTGGGAATGACCATTCAAAATGTATTTTTTATCCCAGTCGGAGCTCATTTTTTCAGTTCCCAGTTGTCTTGTACTCACTGAAGCAATAATATTTCCCAGTTCCAAGTTTCCAGTTGTTTTGAACGCACACAAGATAGTCATGCTGGATTGACAGTACGGCCATGGTATTCACCCTTTTCTAGCCCATGGTGTTTGCATTGT
Organism: Salvelinus sp. IW2-2015; assembly: GCF_002910315.2. Classification (NCBI taxonomy): domain Eukaryota; kingdom Metazoa; phylum Chordata; class Actinopteri; order Salmoniformes; family Salmonidae; genus Salvelinus; species Salvelinus sp. IW2-2015. The sequence continues at coordinate 7,313,217 of NC_036840.1, read as the reverse complement.
GAATGTTTATCCTTTTAAGCTTGGGAAAGAGACCCTTAAACCCAGACTTGGAAATTTGTGATTTCCTAACTTGTTGTGGTAATGTTTATGACTCCAATGGCCGTATGAGCATTGATTTGTTTTATACCTATAATTTCTCTTCATATGAACAAGGATTTGCCAGTAGATTTGTTGACTTGATTCACTATGAGGACTGCTTGTCTAGCTTGCTAGCTGAGATTTTTAAAGTATGATGTTGACATCAGTCCAATCAAAGCTATGGTAAGATATAATGTGATTTGACGTCATTTATCTGTGGCCAATGAGCTTGAGCCTTCTTGGATGGGCACTTCTAATGAAATCTGTTGCAGCACCCAAGGGGGTTGAATTTTTGAGCACTCCCTGTAGATTTTGCGGTGGTGTAGTGTCCCCATAAGTGACACAGCACTGAGCCAATCACGGCGCAACTAGAGAACATTGCCAACCTCTATGCTCTGTATTTTCGCTGGCTGCCCCCACCACCACAGAGAGCACTGAGCTAGACTGAGCTAGGCTTTCTGCCTGCGCGTGTCACACCTCGTGATTGTTTCACCTGTCCTTGTTATTATTGTCTCCACCCCTCTCCAGGTGTCGCTTATTTTCCCCCATGTATTTTTATCCCTAGTTCTTATCTCCTTGCCTTTCTCTTGAGTTTTTCTTGTATGTCCAAGTTCAACCAACAGCGGTTTTTTTCCCATTCTCCTGCATTTTGCTATTATTTCCTTTTTCTAGTCTCTGGTTTTTGACCCTTACCTGTTTCTGGACTCTGTACTGCCCGCCTGACCATTTCTGCTGCCCTTGACCACAAGCTGTCTGCCACTCTGCACTTCTGGACTCCTGGTTTTCAACTGTACCGGCAGATGGCAGACAGTGTGTATGGTGTTCATGAGGGTGAGCGGTTTGCTGATGTCAATGTTTTTGAATGGATGTGCCACCATGGCGGTCGGTGGAGTTCTGGTATGGTGAAAAATATGAGTTGTTTATGAATTCAAAGGACCAATAAAAGGGAGAAAAAACGTAGGTGCTGGATTATAGGCTGGTAGAATAAACAACCACAGGGTGTCAGTTCAGAACACAGTGCAGCAGTAGTTGCACCGCAACCCAGTTCAAAGGCATTTTAATGAGAGCCACATACAACAACACCTCTCTCATACTAATTGTGGGTTCTGTAACGAAAGAGCAGAACTATAGGCTGTAGCACAGTAATGGCGAATAAAAAATAAAAAAATATGCCTATTTGCATGTCAACAACTAAACAGGCTATGTGGACCCAAACACATGCTAGATGCACAAAGAACAATAGAGCCATGTAGAAATATATACACATTATAAAACATAATAAGCATGAGCGATCTACACCGAAMATAGCCTAGCACCACAGACAAATGCTAACAAATGCTAATCGCTAATAAGCATGCTAAAGAGTAATGCATTCCCGGATGACAACGCTAATGCTAACGCTGACATCAATGCTTAGACATTGAAGAGGAGTGGGACAGCATTCCACAGGCCACAATCAGCAGCCTGATCAACTCTATGGGAAGGAGATGTGTCGCGCGGCATGATGCAAATGGTGGTGAAACCAGATACTGACTGGTTTTCTGATCCACTCCCCTACCGTTATTTTTAAGGTATCTGTGACCAAAAAAAAATGCGTATCTGTAATCCTAGTCATGTGAAATCCATAGATTAGGGCCTCATGAATTTATTTAAATGGACCGATTTCCTGATATGAACTGTGACTCAGTAAAATCTTTGAAATTGTTGCATGTTGAGTTTATATTTTCTGTTCAGTGTAGGTATATCCTCCAGGCAGAAAAGAGCTGACTCTTCCCACAGCACAATTCTCTCTCAGAAAAAGAATCTAATTCATGACACTTTATATGACACTGTTAATATCTTATATTTATTATAGTTAACTTACTGTTTTCATATCTGTTTACACTGATTGTACTGAAAGAACAGTTTCTTGATCTAAATCTAGAGTAAGTGGGTGTAATGTAATTTCACATGGAACACACTTGTATAAAATTGTACCCCATTCAACKGCATGGTGTACACACACACCAGGRGGAATACAACAAAAGAAGCTTTCCACAGAATTCTGCAGATTGTCAACAGAAATCTCTGYAGAAAATAGAAACAATTCCAGAAGTTCATGTTTGGGCCTAGCGATAACGTTTAGTGTGTGTACATATTTTTTGATGCAATATCATGTCCTTATGCTGAGAGAACTCATAGAGGCCTTCCTGTCAGACAAATACAACGACTCTCCAGGTCTCAATAAGTGGATGAATTCCCGTATGCGCATGAGTGCATGAAGGAGCGTGTGTGTGTGTGTGTGTGTGTGTATGTTTGTATGCGAGCACTGAGCAGAGATAGAGTGGTAGAGCAGAGAGGAGAGGTAGACACAGTGAAGGTAAGTGGAGCAGACACCAGCCCTCTGTTCAGTGATTGTGTGAAACTAAAGGAGCTCTTCTCTGTCTGAGAGCACACTGTTCAGTGATGTTCTTCAACAACCTATGCTCTCTACACACCCTCTCGTTGTACAACATCCATCCTTCATCACGCCATCTCTCTCTCTCTCCATTTCTCACTCCTTCTCCTTCCTCTCCTCTCTCCTCTCTTCTCTCCTCTCTCCTCCCTAAGCTCCTTATCTCTCTCTCTCTCTCTCTCTCTCCTTGTCTCCTTCCTCTCTCTCTCTGTCTCCTTTTCTCTCTCTCTCTCTCTCTCTCTCTTCCTCTCTATCTGCTGTCTCCTCCTCTTCCTCCACCTCACCTCTCTCTATCTCTCTCTCTTTCTCTCTCTCTCTCTCTCTCTCTCAGCCTCACTCACTCTGCAGGTCGTCATGGACGATGTCACTGCGTCATGAGGAGCTCCTCAGAGCGTGACCACCACAGACTGAGAGAAAGAGGGAAGAGGGAAGATGTAGCAACCTCTCTCTCTGTCTCCATCACTATCTCGCTGACTTTCACTTCCCTCCAACCTCTAATCCTGTCTCTTTTTGCTGATGGTTGTCTATCTCCACCTTCTCTCTGTTTCTCCTGTTGGATTCTCTCTATGGACGAATCTCTTTCAACCTTTTACTCCCCCTGTCCCTTCTTCCTCTCTTTCCCTTTCTCTCCCTCTCTTTCACTTCTCTCTCCTTCCCACCCTCTTCCCTCTCTCCTCTCCCCCCCTCTGTCACACACCTTGGCGTGTCTTGCGAGCACTTATCTCCTTCGCCTGTGATTGGCTGCAAGTGGCAGTCAGCTATGCTCCGCTTCCTCGTTCCAGGGATTTCTCTCCATTTCATGCTCATGCACTCAGGGAGCGAAAGGAACCTTCACTAGGCAACGGAGTAACACAAGAGGAGAAGTGGGAAGGAGAGCGATCGGGTGACACATGTATGACATTAAACACTTACCTATCACCAACCACTCCTGTGAGACTCCCTCTTCTCTCTCCTCCCTTTACTCTTCGCTCTCTTCTCTATCCTCTTCTCCTCTATCCTCCTCTCTCTGTAATCTCTCTCTATTCTATCTCGCTATCTCCTAATCTCTTCTCTCTTTATCTCCTCCCTAATCCTCTTTCTCTTCTCTCTCCTCTCTCTCCTTCTCTCTCTCCTAATCTCCTTCTCTCTCCCTAATCTCTGTTCACTCTCTCTCCTTAACTCTCTCCTCCTCTCTCTCTCTCCCAATCTCCTCCTCTCTCTCCTTCTCCTAATCTCCTTCTCTCTCTCTCCTAAGCCCCTTCTCCTCTCTCTCCTAATCTCCTCTCTCTCTCTCCCATTCTCCTCTCTCTCTCTCCTAATCTTCTTCTCTCTCTCTCCTAATCTCCTTCTTCTCCTATTTCTTCTCTCTCCTCATCTCTCTCTCTCTCTGCATGCTGGGAGAATTTTGTTCCCTGTGAATTGTATGAGTGAGTGTTGTCTGGAGTTAGATCGCCTGTTTTTTCCTTCTTGTTTTTCTTTTTGGTGGTTTTCTTTTTTCTATGCATGATTTAAGGTGATTATTTATTTTATTTATTTGTTTTGGTAGAATTAAGTATATTGTTTTTCTTGTACAATATGTCCTGGCTTTGCGGATGGCGACCCACATGGGGACCCCAATCCCTGTCACTTCGGCATGGTTTTAGTCGTGTTACTGAAGCTACTGTCACCATGGAGGAGTTTCTGATCGCCATAGGAGAGAAGGTAGCTATGATAATGTTGCTTATCGTCACGGATGAATAAAGTGGTGTTGGTTTTTCTTAAAGAAGAGCGTTTGTTGATCGTATGTTGAGCATGGTACTCTTAAGGTAGGTATGTATTACGAGTTACTGCGCTTTTTTCTCCGTAAACAAGGGTCCACGATTTTGAATGTACCGGCGTTATTCCCAATGAGCTATCGGAGTGCGAGTTATGCGGTTTGGGAAGTCCAATTTAAGATTGCCCTTTGGTTGCAAACCCCCGGCTTTGAAACAGGTATTCGTTTGTCGGCAAAAGGTGTTATGAATTTGGACTCACCGAGCCAGACTTTGGAGTATCGTTTAATGTCAAATATGACAACAGACTGTATAGCTATGCTAGTACGGGTAGTTCGAAGGTGTTTGAGTGTGGGGGATGTTGGCATAACGGACATGCTGGCCCGGAAGGGAGAAGGCAGAGGAGGGGCGCATGGTGGTCCTCGCAATGCCCTGGCCCACATGTGTAGGAGAGGTGGGCGCAGACAGCATCTACAACACCTGTTGCGAGGAACAATTGTCTGTGTTATCCGGGTTTGCCCATTTGTAACAAAGAGGGAATGCGTATGCCAGCAGAAAAATATTGTCGTAGGAAGGTAAGTGGAATCTGGAAGAGCATTTCCTCAGACCTTGGCGGGGAGATGCCCAGTACGAGTGATGGGTAACAGTGAGGGGTTCAATGTGGAGCCTAGTCTCCCAGTAGTGGAGGAGATGCCACACGAGTCATGGGAGTACAGGCAAGGTGGTCAGTGGAGCCTAGTCCAAGTGTGCGAGGAGATGCCTCAGTACAAGTGAAGGGCGCAAGTGGGAGATGTGCGAGAACATTTGGCAGAGGAGTCAGGCGTACTGTGGCCTCATGAGGAGAAAGGAGTATGTGGATATGGATATCGTCTCTTGATATGACATCCTCCTTGATAGCGACATCTCTCGTTTATATGCGACATCTCTCTTGATATGAGCACCTCTTGTGAATGGTACATCTCTCTTGATTATGACATCTTCTCTTGAATGACAGCCCTCTCTCTTTGATATGGAATCCTAATGATCTCTCTCTTGATATGTGACATCTCTCTGTATGGACGCTATATGACATCCTCTTGATATGCTCTTGGGACAATCTCTCTTGATATTGGACATCTCTCTTGGATATGGATATCTTCTCTCTGATATGGATATCTCTCTTGACTATGTACTCTGTTGATATGGATTATCTCTCTTGTATATGGATATCTTCTAGCTATGGATATCTCTCTTCATGATGGATATCTCTCTTCATATGGTGAATCTCTCTTGATATGGAATCTCTCTTAATATGACATCTCTCTTGATATGGATATCTCTCTTGATATGGACATCTCTCTTGATATGACATATCTCTTGATAGGAACAATCTCTTGATATGGATACTCCATTGATATGGATATCTCTCTTGAATGGACATCCGCTTTGATATGGTTTCCCTCTGATATGGATATCTCTCTTGAATATGGATATCCTCTCTTGAATGACAATCTCTCTTGATATAAGACATCTCTCTTGATAATGGACATCTCTCTATATGAACAACGTCCCTTGAGTGGGAGTCTCCCTTGATATGACATCTCTCTTGAATGGACAATCTCTCTTGATTATGCACTCTCTTATATGGACATCTCTCTTGAATATGATTAGCAGCTGGGACGAACTTCAATTTACCAATCTAAGGAGGTAACAGGGTTCCTGATCAGACTTTTGGGAAAATTGCACTTTAAAAAAAAAAAATTATGTTGATAAGTTTGTGCAGTCAGCTGTGATGTTTACAGAAGACGGTGGGTTGACCATTGAGTGAGAAGAAGCGTTTTTCGCGGAGGAAATTTGTTTACTGGCTCTCACGCCAAGCAAAAACTCTTCCAGACTCACATTAACATCTCCAGTCCAAAAATTAATCTTGAATCAGCTTCCGTATTTGTCAACAAAGCATCCTTTGCACTCATGTCTGCCAAACATACTTCGTAAAACTGACTATCCTACCGATCCTTGACTTGCCATGTCATTTACCAAAATAGCCTCCCTCAACACTCTCGCTCAGCAAATGGATGCAGTCTACTCACAGTGCCATCCGTTTGTCACCCAGCCAAACAGCCGTATGCTACCGCCCATCTGCAACCTGTATGCTCTATTGGCTGGCCCTGCTTCATTGCGTTCGCCAAAGACCCCACTGGCTCAGGTCATCTATATCTTCGCCAGGTGAAACGCCCCGCCTGTATCCACTCACTGTCACCATAGCAGCACCGCACCCGTAGCATGGCTCCAGCAGGTATACTTCCACTGGTCATCCGCCAAGTCCCCCTGCGTCTTGCCAACTTTCCTTCCAGTTCTCGTGCTGCAATGAATGGAGACGAATGAAAAAATCACGTGAAGCTGGAGCTATTTCTCCCTCACTAACTTTAAGCAACAACTTTCAGAGCAGGAACGCATCATTGCACCTGTACACAGCCACCTGTCAAATATTCCCCCCACTCATCCCCATATTGTCATTTTTTTTCCTATGCACCCCAGTTCTCTACTGAACATTGATCTCTGCACAATCTATCACCTTCCATGTGTACTTGCTAACTGTAATATTCTCGCCTCTATGCCTATTTTATTGTCTTACTTCTTGAAGCTAGGGGGCAGTATTCAGAAGTTCAGATGACTGACGTGCCCAAAGTAAACTGCCTGTTACTCAGGCCCGAAGCTAGGATATGCATATAGTTGGTAGCATTGGATAGAAAACACTCTCAAGTTTCTAAAACTGTTAAAGTAATGTCTGTGAGTAAAACAGAACTGATATGGCAGGCAAAAACCCGAGGAGAATCCATCCGGAATTCTTTTTTTTTGAGCTCATAGGCCATTCAAACGCTTGTCTATGGGATATTCAAAGGAATTTCTCCCAGATTGCAGTTCCTATGGCTTCCACTAGATGTCAACAGTCATTAGAAAGTGTTTCAGGCTTGTTTTTTGAAAAATTAGTTAGTAGTTGTAGCTTTTCAAGGTGGCTCTCATTTGGACTGTAGTCTTGTGGCACGCGTGGATGAGGGCGTGCACTTCGTTATYTATCTACGGTATTGAACATACTACATTCTGTCTTAAATTGTATCATTTATTTACATAAGGGTACCTGAGGATTGATTAGAAACGTTGTTTGACTTGTTTGGACGAAATTTATTGGTAACKTTTGGGATTCTTTTGTCTGCATGTTGAATGAGTGGAACAGTTGGATTACTGAATCAWCCACGCCAACTAAACTGACTTTTTTGGGATATAAAGAAGGACTTTATCGAACACAACGACCATTTRTTGTGTAGCTGGGACCCTTGGGATTGCAAACAGAGGAAGATCTTCAAAGGTAAGTGATTTATTTTATCGCTATTTCTGATTTCTGTGACACCTCTGCTGGTTTGGAAAATGTTTTTAATGCTGGTTTATGCGAGGCGCTGTCCTCAGATAATCGCATGGTATGCTTTCACCGTAAAGCCTTTTTGAAATCTGACAAAGCAGTTGGATCAACAAGAAGTTAAGCTTTTAAACGATGTAAGACACTTGTATTTTCATGAATGTTTAATATTACAATTTAATATTTTGAATTTCGCGTTCTGCAATTTCACCAGATGTTGTCGAGGTGGGGCGCTAGCGTCCCACCTAGCCCAAAGAGGTTTTAACTCCCTAATCTTATTACATTTGCTCACACTGTATATAGACTTTTCTATTGTGTTATTGACTGTACGTTTCTTTATCCCATGTGTAACTCTGTGTTGTTTGTGTCGCACTGCTTTGCTCTATCTTGGCCAGGTCGCAGTTGTAAATGAGAACTTTTTCTCAACTGGCCTACCTGGTTAAATAAAGGTGAAATAAAAAATATTTTTTTTTTATAAAAAAGGTCGTGGGAAACATGGTAAGGTTAAGAGAAAATTAAAACAATGATGAATATTATGCATCAAAGTGTGTTTTTTCTCTTTGTCTGGTTTCTCTGTGGTTTCTTCTGCTTTTCCTTTTTCTTTTCTATATGGAGGTACTAAGGGGAGGTTCTGTCAATATTAATTGGAGAAGGGACAAGAATAAGAGAACTTGGGTATTAGAAGTAATAAAACATAAAAGGCTTGTTGTAGTTTTTCTACAGGAGCATACATAGTGATGAGCCTAATGAGGTTGACTGGGGTATGTGGTGGGAGGCAGCGCGTATACTCAGTCATGGTACTCATTTCAGTGCCGGGGGGCAATTTTGGTTTCCTCGCTTAGGGGTGATTGGTATCTACACGGAGATTGTCAAGGTCAGGGTTTCGTATATTGTTTTATTTAATTTACTTTTACAGTGGGGCTGCATTAAAAAATGTATTTAGTTCATGA